>NC_143017.1:116983998-117036498 GCF_055824585.1 Amblyomma mixtum
GAACCCGGACAGAAACTGTCAGCGGGCAGCGCCAAATAGACTTACGTGCCTGTTTCATGGAGAACAGTCAGGAAAGATGGAGGACACTTGTGCGAGACAAGAAGTGCGGTGCGTCAGCCCGTCCATCACTGAAGGAATGCCGTTAAGTCCAATGCACTCAGCACGTATTCCACTAACCTGCAGGTTCAACAGGTCTGACTTGCCGCCCAGGTCGCACGGAAAGCAATGCGCGATACGTAGCGGGGCGACATGGGGTTGGGGGTGATGTTGCTTGCTCTAACAGTACGGCCAGCCGTACTACGAGGGCCGGGATTCCAGTCCCTGCAGCGCTGATGTAAAGCGTATTTTTTGAAGAAAAACATAACATGGTTATTTTCAAGGGTGAGCTACAACTCCTAACGAAAAAAAAAAATGACTAACTGTAACAGTCTGAAAAGCAGTTAGATTTCCGCTATCTTACTGCTTAACCAAAGTTTAATGCTAAGTAGTTCGCTATGTTTCAGTTAACCAGCTAGCTCCTTATCTATTTTTCAAATACTTTAAACCATTTTACCGTCGCTTGGTGTGTTTAACGTCGGAAAACAACCGATAACGGTGCTCCTAGCAGTCAGTAAATGTAATTTCCATTCTTTGAGAAAACGTTCTTAACGTCGCTCAAAGAAACGAGGTAAAAAAAAAGTTGTCACATAAGATTACATTTAAGGAATGTGATAACCGCCAATGGAATGAGTGTATTGCCATCAATGTGTCAATTCTAGTGTGTGCAGATGAAACGTTCTCGGCGAAGCGCAAGTCTAGGGAGGCTATGGACAAAAAATAATGCTCCGAGGCTCATGGACAGCACAAATTTAAACTAAACAAAATTCTTTGAAACCTTGCCCCTTCCTAAAGTACGAATACGTACAACAGGCACACAGGACAACCCCTGGTACTCTATATTTCCTCTATGTTTTATTCATAAAATTTGTAAAGCGCGTCGGTGATTCGCGTTTGAAACTTGGCACCAAACTGGAATTTCCACTTCGTCCAACTTTATGCGTCATTTAAACAGTAAGTTTGTAAAGCACGGAAGGAAAAATTATTCGAAGGCAAAGCGGGCAGAATCTGCCAGAAACTGACACGCGCCCTCAGGATTTTCTCAGAGCTCCTTCAGGGAGGCGGGCATGCGATGGAACCACGATGGGGCTACGAGAAGAGGACAACGGACAATTGCTGCATCTGTAAACTTTGCGGCTTTCTGAGCAAAAGGGATGTCCACTCTTTCTTCGAACTTCCTCCTCTCTTCCCTTCCCCTTTCTCAACCTATGATTTGTGGCACACGTATTAATAAAAACAAGATTCTTCATTATTAAAAGAAAATAGTAACACCCGGGTTGCGTGCTCCAGCCTCCTCCATTGTTTTACAATCAGGATGGACGGCACAGCATCGCACCTGTCTGCACTTTATGCTACCTGGTCATAAACTAAACCTAAAAAGTGAATCTCGACTGAATCTCATTTCAATTTGGAGCCCTGTATTCCAGACGAAAATATAAAAAAGACATCTCCAGATCACTAGACTCCGCGCAAGCTGTCTCGCCCCGGCCAGACATTTCCAAGGTGAAAGAAAAATTCACTTGCATAAGTACTTGTGCTTGCGGCTACCATGAAGCAGAAAATTGAATTTTTCGTGCCATAGCTTTTGTTACAACGTGCTATACAAAAGTTTTCTGCAGTTTTTGTTGTTGTTTTTTTGAGACGGAATAATTGCGTAAGCGGGAATTCAGACTGCGTAACCGGTATTTTATTATTGAGCTCAAGAACAGGACATTTCCAACGCGTATTTTATTTCTGCAAGGTAGAAGGAAGACGACGAAAACCTGCAGGAAACAGTTGTGAAATCCTGCAACTAAGTAAGAGCCTCACAGAGAATATGTGAGGTAATAACCAAACAGTCAAGTTCTATTACTCACACGGAATAACCTCTAGAAGGGGGGTGTCGATTGTCGCACACGAAAAAAAAAAAAAAAAACAGGGCATTTAAATATGTTTCACTCGCAAGAGGAAACACGATGCTTCCAGTTTCAAATTTATGCAAAGTAAATGCGAACACGGCCTTACTTTTTTACCCACGGAGAAGGCACCCCGTCCTTAATGCACAGAATCAGGTGATTGGCAAAGTTACAGAGGCAGCATTCCCGAGCAACCAATCACTGACTCCTGTCAAGACATTACGAGCCTTGCACTACTGGTCGAGCTCAGGTTACAGTATTCTTAACTCAGATGATAATCGCAGCAAACAACGAATTCATGCCTCGAATCGCACACATGGCCTAGTTTCGCTTGTCCTCTTCTGCTACAGCTGCGGCGTGTAGCGCGGAAATTCTCTGGACGGCACATCGGACGACCCTAGTTCGGTGTCGGATCCAAAGGCAAAACAACGCGGCCAATGGCGTCTCGAAGTAAGCGTCCCTCGGAGACGACGCCTGGTGCGCGCAAGCTTGCGGAGATTCGCGCACGGATGGACAATGTGCAGCCGCCCGTAGGCGGTGCACCTCCTCCGAGCGTCCACCTCCCTCAACAAGAATAATAAAAGGAACGCGAAGGGGGCCTTCGCGTCCCGATGGGCGCACGTACGGGCTTATCCCCGGCAGGGCTTCGCCCGACCGCCGCGTTGGCTTACGCCTTCACGTCTCCGGTGTGTGCGTACGCCCCGCATCAAGACACAGGCGAGTCACGGACGGCCGATTAATCAGCGCCTGGGGAGAGGTCCCGTGTCCCCCTTACCATGCTTCCCCCGCCTTCCCCTTCTTTTCTTGTGTATGTTGCTGTCTTTGTCGCTGGCCTTCGTTTCCTTTGCCCTCGATGGCTGCTTCAGAGAGTGGAACCTTCTGCCCCGACCGTACCATAGCCTTCAACAACGGCTTAACGGGTCCGTCTCAATGCCTCCTCGTGGCAGAAGTTTCCCTTGCATGAGGGGACGGAGAGGTGAGCCAATTTTTCTGAGCAGGCATGCGTAACAACGGACGTTGGCTCTGAAGCTTTTTAGGGCATCATCAGGGGTGACACGCGCAGAAAGCCGACTTCCGCATCAGGCTGCCATGACTGGAATAACGGCATCCGTTCGAAGCAGAGGCGCGTTCCGTTATTTTTTCTTCGCGAAAATAGACGACGGGGTAATCTCCGCGATATCACACTAGGAAATTATGCATGATAGTTGCAAGTTTGTAAAAATATATCCGGAATCAGGAAGGAGAACCTAACCTCAAATGTTTAGGGAGTTCGGCTACTGAGCCAGAGCTCCCGGGTTCGAACCCGACCACGGTGGCCGCGTTTCGATGCAGGTGAAACACAAAGGCACCCACGTGCTGTGCGATGTCGGTGCACGTTAAAGATCCCTAGCTGGTCGAAACTATTCTAGATCCCTGCACTACGGCACCTCTTTCTCCCTTTCTTCGTTCACTCCTACCTTCCTTTCTTCCCTTACGGCGCGGTTCGGGTGTCCACCGAAAAGTGAGGCAATTACTGCGCTATTTCTTTGCCTCTAACACGAAACCAATTTTAAACGCGAAAAAAAGTTCGCTCTTTCCCACGAAGTAAACCCTCGACAACACAGGCATGTGCCTACTCTGAGTCGCTATAATGTGTTAATATTTCCCTGAATCGCAGCAGCGGTTGGTTAGTCTCCGAGCCAGAAGAGCTGGGATGAGGAGCCCGGTGAGTAAGCGCTCGGGCAGCCGCGTCAGCGGCCTCATTACCTCGTAAGCCCTGGTGGCCAGGAGCCCAAATGATTCGTTTGGGTGTTGGATCAGTGGCAGTCCGTCGTAGAATACAAGCAGCTAAGGGGGAGATCTCCCCTGCCAAGTAATGTTCACATGCTTTTCGGGAATCTGTGATGATTATTCTCGAATTGGCGTGGGCGGCAGCAAGCGCTATCGCTACTTCCTCGGCCCGCATTGAATTCGGGGCTCGAAAGGAGAGTCCATCAACGTGCATTTCCTGGTGAACGACAGCGGCCGAGTAAAATCCCGTGGCCGATGGCCCTGCTACGTCTACATAATATACACCGGGTCGGGAGCCGTGTTGTCTCTCAAGAGCCCGAGCCCGCGCTTGTCGTCTGTTTTCATGCATGTCGGTGTCCATGTTACGGGGGAGCGGGGAAACCCAGAGCATATGGCGCCATAGTACTTGGATACGCTCCGCCTCCTCTGGAGTGCAGTCGTGTTGGATGTGTAAGCGGTTTAGCAGGCGGCGCCCAGGAGCCGTCTGCGTGAGCCGCGTGTATTGGTTCACGAGGTGGGCCTCCCGCAGCTCCTGGTAGGAGTTTAGCACCCCCAATGCCTTGAGTTTGGCGCCTTTTCCCGGCCCCTGCAAAAGGGCTGAGTAAGACGGAGGAGCGAACTTTAAGGCGCCTGCAGACAGGTACTCTACTCTGTCCTGCAATAATAAAACATTACGATTCTAACACGGATGGGCGATGCCCACACTGTGGGGAGACCTGTGATATCTTCCACATGGTGTGGGCATGTACTCAAAATCCCCGCCTTGCCCCTTCCCATACCCCTTCCAGAGAGGCATGGGAGACTGCCCTCCTCAACTGCTCCTCGCTTGAGTCCCAAAGGGCTCTGCTGAAACGGGCGAGAGACGGGGCCTCGTCATGCGGTGTCCCGGACTAGGGACGCCGACCATGTAGCGGGGCCGCTCTGTGGCTCCCAAACTCTTTTTCACAAAATAAAAGTTTTCACCACCACCACTCTGAGTCGTCGTTATTGATAGCCGTCAGCCACTGCGCACCAGTAACGTAGTATGGATGCATGGAAATCTTTATTATGCAAGCGAGTTTGGACCATGCAAGGTCTCAGGGCCTCCGCACAGCCCTAACATTACGCGCATGTGTCCAGGCCACGTAGGGCCATGGCACTGGCACCCCGTAATCGTCCTTCTCTTAAGAACAGCTTCGTGGGCCACTATTTGAACAATATTGCATTCTGACGCAAGCTGACACTAAAAAGACCGTGCTACAGATGGATGAGGGGTGATGTTGGTGCCGAGCGTTAGATGGCTAACACTCTGGCACCGCAGGAGTTCTTTCATCTCCTTACGAAACTTCAAATCAGAATCGGATCGTATGACATGCGGCCACTTTCGGGAAGCGCGCCGCCGGAGGTGCTGCCTATGACAGCGAGCAACTATCGGTGGCCATTTCCGCACCACGTTTTGGGTGACCTTGGCCAGCTCGTCTGAAGGCCGCGAGTGGTGTGACAGTCTGCTAACCTGCGTGCTTTCAATCGATCAGTAGGCCGAATTTTATTAAAAAGCCCCTGTGGATGGTTTCGAAGCTACTACGATAAAGAAAAAAATAAGACTCAGAGAGAGAGAGAGAGAGAGAAAGAAAGAAAGAAAGAAAGAAAGGAAGAAAGAAAGAAAGAAAGAAAGAAAGGAAGAAAGAAAGAAAGAAAGGAAGAAAGAAAGGAAGAAAGAAAGAAAGGAAGAAAGAAAGAAAGGAAGAAAGAAAGAAAGAAAGAAAGAAAGAAAGAAAGAAAGAAAGAAAGAAAGAAAGAAAGAAAGGAAGGAAGGAAGAAGGAAAGAAAGGAAGAGAGAAAGAAAGAAAGATAGAAAGAAAGAGAGAAGGAAAGAAAGAAGGAAAGAAAGAAAGAAAGAAAGAAAGTAAGAAGGAAAGAAAGAAAGGAAGAAAGTAAGAAGGAAAGAGAGAAAGAAAGAAAGAAAGAAGGAAAGAAAGAAAGAAGGAAAGAAAGAAAGAAAGAAAGTAAGAAGGAAAGAAAGAAAGAAAGAAAGAAGGAAAGAAAGAAAGAAAGAAAGAAGGAAAGAAAGAAAGAAAGAAAGAAAGTAAGAAGGAAAGAAAGAAAGTAAGAAGGAAAGAAAGAAAGAAAGGAAGAAAGAAAGTAAGAAGGAAAGAAAAAAGAAAGAAAGAAAGAAGGAAAGAAAGAAAGAAAGAAAGAAAGAAAGAAAGAAAGAAAGAAAGGAAGAAAGAAAGTAAGAAGGAAAGAAAGAAAGAAAGAAGGAAAGAAAGAAAGTAAGAAGGAAAGAAAGGAAGAAAGAAAGTAAGAAGGAAAGAGAGAAGGAAAGAAAGAAAGAAAGAAAGAAGGAAAGAAAGGAAGAAAGAAAGAAAGAAAGAAAGAAGGAAGAAGGAAAGAAAGAACGAAAGAAGGAAGGAAAGAAAGAGAGAAAGAAAGAAAGAAAGTGAGAAGGAAAGAAAGAAAGAAAGAAAGAAAGAAAGAAGGAAAGAAACAAAGAAAGAAAGAAAGAAAGAAAGAACGAAAGAAAGAAAGAACGAAAGAAAGAAAGAAAGAAAGAAAGGAAGGAAGGAAGAAAGAAAGAAAGAAAGAAAGAAAGAGAGAAAGAAAGAAAGAAAGAAAGAAAGAAAGAAAGAAAGAAAGAAAGAAAGAAAGAAAGAAAGAAAGAAAGAAAGAAAGAAAGAAAGAAAGAAAGAAAGAAAGAAAGAAAGAAAGAAAGAAAGAAAGAAAGAAAGAAAGAAAGATGGGGGAAATTCTATGAGAATAAGAGAGCTTTGACTGACGAGTAGCACACCGTGCTTCGACAAGATTACGAATAGCCACGAGACCTCGGTTGAAACTACTTCGTCTTTGTTAATGAGCAATGTGGGCTTTATGTAAATTTTGAACACATTAGGAAGCACCCACTGCAATGGAGGAAACCGCAGTCGCCGAATAAAGGCTCATAGAAGCAAACAAGGGCATACGCAGAAAGACAAAATAAAACAGCGAAAAGTCAGCAAACCCATTTGCAGGGCTTTCACACTGGAGTAACAAAGGTTTCAAAAAAGGTGCATGAAAGAAAAAAAAATAAGATGGTACGAAAAGAAAGAGCAAGTTAGAGAGTCACAGCCGGAATAGCATCACAATTAGCCGACTCGCACATCTTTTTACTGTTGACAAAGGCAATGTCGGCAGCAAGCGTCTCTGTTCTTTTCAGTGTGAACACCAAACTGAAAGGTTTTCCACACACTGAGCTCCTTCGCCCTTTCTACCTACTTTTATTTTAGAAAGACCTGATCAGTATTCGTTGCTTTAACGGTCAAGCTGTTTCACTCTCAGCTACAATCACGCGAATATCCCGTTCCGTGGTTTCCTCATTATTTCTTTCTCTCATTTTGCTCCTTCAGTTGAGAGGCTGATGTGAATTTCAACAAAGGCTTTTGCGGTTATGAACGAGCCAGGTCGGCGGTTATTAAAAGCCGCCGACTGCACTCCACACTTGACGTAGGTCTCACGCCGAGACTTTAATATTCTCGGCAGCGGGAGAGAGTGAGGAAGACCATCAAATGACGCGGTAACAACGACTTGGGACATAGTGCGCTCAGCGCTGCCGTCTCAGACGCGCGGAAGTTACCCGGAAGTTCTAGAGGGGGCGCGGTTGGCTACGCAAACCTCAGAAGCTGTTAATAATGGACTGCTCATCGAAAATTTGACGGTCACACGAAGTTTCCACGAGGTATTCAATATAAGCGGTCTAGAGTCGAGGACCCTGCTCAGCCGCAAAGATTGCGACGCCTTCCAAGCTCCGTTCAAGCTACGTCTTATGGAAGCCGAGACGAGCACGAGCCTCGAATGTTTGCACTTCCTCCCTTCAGTACCTTCCTCCCTTCAGCCCCTGCAGCTCGGTGTATATCCCCCAGCCGTCAAATACACATCTCATTAAGTGCCTTCCTTGACGGCCCTGCGCAGCCTCAATAAAACAGGACAGCGCTCTGCTTCACCCGTAGCTCTTTATTGGGTGGCATCGTAAAAGCAGGGCTTTGGTGCCTATTTCATATCACGCCGTATGTGTTCATGAATGCGCGTTTATGGCGGAAATGGCTGGTGTTTATTATAATCTAGTGCGCACGCCCTAATGCTTGTGTCCTCGCAGCGTTTACTAGTGAGCACAAGGCAGCAGTATTACCAGGCTTCCCAGCGCTACGATGTGCTATCAGGTCGAAGGCACGAAAAGTATAAATAGACATACTTGTAAGAGTACAGATCAAGTTGAATGCACAATTCTTCGAAAACATAGCGCAAAAAGGACACGGACGACACAGAAGTGGACAGGACAGGCACTACAGGACAGGACAGGACAGGACAGCGCCTGTCCTGTCCTGTAGCGCCTGTCCTGTCCACTTCTGTGTCGTCCGTGTCCTTTTTGCGCTATGTTTTCGAAGAACTGTTACCAACTAGCCAAAACCAAGCTACTGAATGCGCAATATTGTCGAAACTGTTATGCTATAATTGCTATTTTCTTCTTCGATGTTCGAGATTGCTGGAATTATTTTAAGCTTGAGAACCTAAAGCATTCTCATCTTCTGCGCACTACTAGCGTGCTCACTCAGTGGCTTTGGCTTTCACATCGTCACAGCTATGAGACAATATAAGTGTTTATTATGACCGGCTTAGGAAGGTGTTTTCAAGCGATGCCGGCAAAACCTAGAACGACCTGGACTACGTAAGAAGGACCGTAGGAAAGAACTGCATTCCTAATGCTTATTTGCCATTACTGCAAGCACTTCTGGCGCGTCCACTGTGTTTGTACGTTGTTTGTTGTACACTGTGTCTTAGGCGCGTTTTGTGGTGCACTGTGTCGCCAGTTCCAGTGTGGCTTCTTCCCTTATGTAAAAAGGAGTGTCGTATGTCACTGCCAGGCACCAATGTCTCATTTTATGCCAATGAAATAAAAATGCTGCAGAGATGAAGACAGTATAAAACACTATGATGACTAAAAAACACAGTCCAACACTAGCAACAAACCACACCAGCACTGTTACTGTCATTTGCATATCACTACACAGACGTAATACACATTTCAGTAAACTGTTGTTCCAAAGAACGCAGTGCATGACGCAATGTTCTGTTATTGTAGTATGTATGCAGGTTCGCCTATATTGCAGCGATTGCAGCGTCACTCTTTTAGGGTGGACGCTTCTTCAAACCTATAATTCATGCGCTATTTGTGGTTGCATCGCACTTGGAGTTCACGCCGTTGTCCATACCACTAGATGAGCCTCCGGACAAAAAACACTAAGCCGAACGCGTGCGAGACAAGGCAAAAACTGTGGTTTTTATAAAGCAGTGGCTGACAAGGTCAACTGGCGGTCAAATATCAAGTTTTTACTATGAACGCAAGCCAATGGACTGCAAAATTCCCAACCGAAACGAAAACTCTAAGAAAAATTAACTGCTAAACTAAAATTGCCATTTTTTTTTAACAGGACTTTTATAAGATGCCTGACTTATCTGGAGTACGTAGCAGCACGAGAAATTAAGCTTTTTGGGGCTCTGCATTAGAAGGTTTTCGACGTTAATGTTCTTTAATAGTGCTTAGGCGGCTAGTTAATATTTACATATGCTAGACAGGCTCCAAGCGGGTGAAACACGACGAAATGCCTTATACATTAATCCGCAAAACATGGTACATTGATCGATTTCTTCTCTGCATACTTAGTTTCCGGAAAACATGAAGCCATGAAATCCTGATAAGTCAACTTAGCACAGAGAAAGAATTTATCTGCTGGGGAAATAAGTTTTACTTCCTAATTCACCTCTTTAATGACCACGGGAAGTAAATGTTTCCCCTTAGCCGTGAATTCAAGCATTTCTCCCAGAAAGCTGCTTGCTGGCAGGAGAGGGGGGGGGAGCAGGCGCAGAGCCATTCTCTCCCAAAGCAGTAAGTGGGCGCTAAAGAGCTCAAGATAAAGAGGAGCAAGCTAGAGGCGCCACTCTGGTAGTGGACAGGAAAAGGCCGGAGGGCAAGAAAATGCGGAGGCAGGACAAAGCCCTCGGCCGCGTCCAAGCCTTTGCATATAGATGACCTCGTTTGCACGCCATAGCCGCGCGTTTCGCAGCCCCTTACTACCGTGCCGCTATTTGATGAGGTCTCTTCTTCAATGTGCGGACTTACAAACGCTCATTACTGCTTTGTCGCTGCCGTGGGAATTGGGGTTCTCTTCTGTCCTCTGCGCCCTTCAGACTTTACTGCGCCAATCAGTGCCAGAGAGGTGCAAAGTGACGTTCCGCTGAACCTATATATGCCCGTACGTTGAATTTGCCTTAATCAGATACCAGGCGCGACGTGTTACAGAAAGCAATGTACGTTTATTGCAGACAGCGCCCTTAAGTGTAGCCACGAAAGGCCAACAGTGTCGTGAAAGACTTATAGGTGGTGCACTACACGGCTGATGTGAACAAGGTGGTGGGGGCGCGCATCAAGGTAGCACGCTCCGTTCGACAAGCTTGGCCCCTCTCACCTCTGGTGTTTTGTTCATTCATAGAAGCGCTTTGTTTGAAAGTTATGAGCTGCGCCAATGTTCGTTGTTTTCGGCTGCACGCAAAGGAGGTTCGTCGCTTAGCCTCTGTTGAAGATAGCGCTGTGTTTTGTGCACAATACGACAGTATTTTAAATGTAGCCGAAATTGTTCAAAAATTCTGCTCTGCTGGTGGTTGTGTGGTTACCTGGGGGAAGTGTTTGGTGTTCGGCATGGCGACTGGTATGCCATTCTCGACATTTTCTCCAGCATACCAGAAGCGAGTAGCCCGGTTAAATACATGGGAGTCCCACTGCTATGCTATCGGGACCGAACCTTACTAAACTGAAGAAGCCAAATAGTTGAGCGAAAAAACAAAGAACTTCAATGTCATTGCTATATCTGCACGTACCACGGTGTGCAACCTTTTACTAGTGGGCAAGCTGTGGTATGTGCTTCAGGTCATTCATTGCTCGCCAGTGAACGAGCAGAAACTACATTACATATTTGCAGTTTTAATTTGGGGGTCTACATGGAAGAGAGTGCGCAGAATGAGTCTTTTTCAGTGAGTCCGCTATGGTGAACTGAGTTTGGCTGACCTGTACTGGCTACAGTTGGTCAGCAGAAATGTTTTCTTCTGAGATGTCCCAGATCTCTTCTTGCGAACTATGCGTCACTCTTGGCAGATATTTATCCAATTGGATTGTCTCAACAACGCAAATTTCAGGTGGCTCTCGTATTTGGTCATATTTTTAAGACATAATTTGAAAAATTCATCACCAACGTCATCGAGGTGTTGAAGATACAGCAACCTCAAGCGAAATGGCTTTCTAGAGTGGAAGCATTAAAAACATTGCCCAATTTTTTATTTCTCTTTCAATGATTGCGTAATGTTCTGTGCGCAAATGGGAATTTTGTTTATGTCCTTTCCCTGCCTAAATTGTACGCTCTTTCTTTGTTTCCTGATTCGGCAATAAAAATAGAAAGCCTACGTGGTCTAGTCCGTAGCGTGCCTGGCTGGCTAGGAAACGGTAGTGAGCTCCAATCCCGACTAAAACTTAGACATTATTTTCTTTACCTAGAACCAATTACTGTGTAAACTTTGTTTGAGACATGCGACTACCTTTAATTTACATTACATCTTTTATTTCTTTTTTATTAGATCAGCGTCGTCGGTCTGTTTCACCTTGTCCTCTCTCCGTGTTCTTAAGCGCTGGTTTTTTTTACGATGGATCACCATTAACTCGCCCAATCCTCAGTTCTTCTGCAGATCTTTTATTTTTCAGTTATTTTCATTCCAGGCATACACACGTGACGACACGCATGACCTTGGTTTTCTGCAACAACGCTGCCGGGACGACGCAGGGTTTTCCCTGAATGGGGGCTTTAACGCGGTCACGGTAAAACTTCGGTAAAGAAAGAAAATCCTTGCTGCTATACACATTGCGCAGCAGTACCATAAGCTTCGGAAAAGAGAACGAAGTGTTCCTGAAGAAAAAAAAAGCAGATCACAACCCGCAGAACAAACCGCAATATAGCAATACTAACAACATCACGCGGAGGTGAGATCCATCCCATTGTTCGCATCTCTGCCTTCTGTGGCTTTTACATCGGCTACTATATTCTTCTACTTACTCTCGTGTTCACTTTCTTTTTTATCCTTCTTCCCAAACGCAGTGCCAAAGACAAAGCGTGAGCACGGTTAACAGCCCTCCTACCTTTCCTTTCTCTGCTGCCACCTTTTTTTTTTAGTCTTCGCTTTCTCCGTCTGGGTTTCCATGCTTTGAAGTAATCCTGTTTTATTTCCAGCCCTGCAGTCCGCACTTAGTTGAGCAGGAACACTTTACTGAATCACGCTGAAGCAACGAGGCGGCTTTATTAAGCCAAGACCAGCAGCTATAAATTAAAAGGTATACGACCGACTACGACGAATGCTACACATGACCGTCAGGAATGACGCGATGTGCCTGCCAGCGAGCGGCAGCATTCGCGCCAACCCTTTCCCCTCCTCTGCGTCTCCGAACCTCTTCCTCTCCTTCCTGCTTATATCTCTGTTGTTCGTGGCTGACAATAGACGCGCCGGTTCGGATATCACGTGCGGGAAAGCTGGCTCCGCCGCTAACGCTAAAAACGGATTATTGATTTACTTCAGTGTGCAACCCGAGTCAGTAAAAGGCAGGACTGTACAAGCGCTTGTGTGTGCGTTCGGAATTACGTGCGGCGGCGTCGACTTTTGTTCGCCAGCGGCGATGCCGGCTTTTCAGTCGAACCCACAGGGTGTTTTTCTTTGCTATCTGGCATCTCACTACTTCAATCCGGAAGTCAGCCGCTTCTGCATCGATGGTCCGACACGCGGCGAAGCACATCCCCTTCACCCGTTGACGGGGCCCTCTCCCTTCGGACGCGGCACCGAGTAAACACTTCGTGTCAGCACTCTACCCCTGCTGCCCGCTCCCGGCACGGTTCGCTGAAGCCTCCGCGTTTCGTTCAATCTGCACAGAAACGCTGTATGCCGACAATGCCACGGGCTCGTTCCAACTTTTTCCCTTCGCTTGCTGGACCCCATCGCGAACGTCAGATCTTTCTGTAAGATAAAGCCCTAGCCGGCGTTGGGCCAAAACAATCTCCTCTGATTTTTGTTAGCTCCCTCATATCGCAAGTCAGCCGTTCGATTCGCGAAATGCACTCAACAAACAACGCCTGCGCTCGACTCCCGCAGTTAACAAATTGACGCTTTGAGAAGAGCGTTTGAAATCCGCTTAGATTTCCCTGATATTTTATATTTGCGTCAAAATACTGCACGTTCTACTCGGACCCTGCGCGGGTCGATGCGGAAGTTATTAACAAAATTCAGAAAAGTTTCCGGATCAAGTGGCTCATGCATTGCCTTTTAACCATGCTTTTATTTTTTCTATGCTGGAAACATATTTCAGTAACTGCAGTAACTGTCAAGGAAAGCCTGCAGGCGTACACGCGTTCACCAAAACAAAAAAAACTGCAAGATTGATTACTAACGACGCTTTCCAAAGCTCCGGCAAGAGAGCTCGACACGCAGGTGTAAGATAAGTTGCAACGAGGCACATCATCGTTAATGCAGATTGTCTGCGCTTTCGGAAAGAAAATGTACGAGTACATGGAGTAGCGATAGTAACATTCGAGCACAAGTTTAAAATCGTCTATATTTCCGTATGCACTGGCACGACAATCGTCTACGATAAACTTTATGGCTCCGCAATAGAGCAAGACTCATTAGCGTTGAAATTTTGTAACTGCTGAAGAGGTTATCTCAATCACGATAAAGCGCGATGATATCCTTTAGGATATTTCAGAAACTGAACCGACTACCCATACAAAAGGCTGTCTTCCGTTTATTTAAAAATGACGGAGAAGCCTTTGCCTTATAAACGTTCGCCTTATAAATATTGGTGAATAGGAATCTTCTCATTGCAGCATGCACCACTTGGTAAGAGAATTATACACAAATAGCTTAATAATTACACGTTAAAGTTCCAGAAAATAAAAAATAGAAGGGGCTCTTCGCAACGTATGCTCCATTCAAGGCATCTATTGCTCACTCAGCACTGGTAGTGAAAGAGCTCCAAGCGCACCTATCTGGACACACGGGGATCTCGACGGCATGGAGCAAGCTCTTGCGGTTTGATCGTGACGAGCTGCGAAAGCTTCCGCTCTCGGAGCACTAGTTCCCGGACACTCGGCGTCATCACCGAAGCGTAACTTGAGATAAGACCTCGCCCAAGACTCCACGCGCCGGGCAAGGAGGAAAAGAGGCCGCGCTCGTGAAGCGAGCATAAGACGGTACGCCTTCTCACTCGCACAGTTTGGCGCCTGGGCTTTCATTACGCATAGTTGCGAGACGGCTTCGCTTTCGCAAGATATCTTGTCGAGCATGTATGAATCCTGGGACAGGCGAGTCGTCCGATAACAGCGGTCTGAACCGAAAACGTCCGCATTCTTTATGTCGTTCACATGGGCTAGGCTGCCTTACAGACATATCTCCACCCTTGCAACCACTCGTGCATATGAAGAGATACAGAAACCCGCCCCGTCGTACGTGACTTGATTCTGCTTTTAGACCAACCTTTACTGGGAACTTTTGTGGACCCACCACAGCAGTCCTAAAATACCAGGTGTTTCCGGGAACAATAAGCACTCCTAAAATACCAGATCCTTCAGGGAAGACTAAGCAATTTTAAAAAATAGGATTTTGCGATAAAAATATGGCTTCTGCGGCATAGTATTACCAAGGTTGGCGGACACCAAAAAAACCAGTGAATCATCTTTCTTAGTAAGATAGTTAGCTAATTTCCAATAATAAATTTTTAACTATTAGAGTTAGGCGCCTGATTGCAACTAGAGATTTGTAGCCGGTCGTTTGTAATAGACATGCCAGTTTTTAGAACTTCGAAAACACGATTACCCTTGGTGCTGTGGCTCGACGAAGTTTGGCTACTTCGGCTAGTTACATCATTGGAGATGTTGCTTTGCCTGCAAGCTCTCCGAGTGCGTATGTATTTTGGCATGATGCAGCCAAAATATGTTGGGCCACAACGCCGAAGATAATCGCGTTTTGAAATTCTAAAAGCTGATATGGCAGTTACTAACGACCGGCTACAAATCTCTAATTCCAACCAAGCAGCTAACTCTAATAGTTAAAAAGTTAATTATTGAAAATTAGTTAACCACCTTACCAGTTAAGATGATTCATCAGTTTTCCTGTGTCCGCCAGCCCTGTCAATACTATGCCGCAAGAACCATATTTTTTTGCCTGAAAAGTCCTATTTTTGAAAATTACTTAAAATCTTACTGAAATACCGGGTATATCACACTGCAAGACCTCGAATTTAGAAGAAAAAAAAAACGCTTTCCAAGATCACCAACACCTTAGGTGGTCGAAATTTCCGGAGGCCTTCACTACGGCGTCTCTCATAGCCTCAGTCGCTTTGGGACGTTAAACTCCAATAAACTAAACTAAACTGAAAGGTTTAACCTATCGTCTGTACTTTACAGCGGCTACAAAGCAAGAACATCAAGTTATATGTGCTTCTCTCAAAATAAACGAATTTCTCTGCTCGGTTTCATTCTCCGTGACACCATCGTCTATCATGGGAACCAAGATGCACGCGAAAACCGTCGATCACAATGTTCCAAACAAAAACAACAAATGCACCCACGGCATGCATAGATGCTCCACAAGTGACGTCATTCGTGCCCTAACGGCCACCCCGCTTAGCTTCCATGAAGGCTGGGGCAGATGACGACAAGCGCATAAGCGGGTTAGACAAACCCGCATATTTTCACCGTAAGCCTGTTCGCCAACGTGGCGCCCCCAATGAGGTCGTTTCGAGCCGCGTAAACCCTTCTCGACGTCACATTGAGCATCGGGTCCGTTGGTTATGCAATCTCGAATATCCTCACTGGTTTTTTTCTCGATTCCCAAGCTCTTTGAGCGGAGCACTTTAGCACAAGTGGAGGATGTGCTAAAGAGTGCGAAATTCCATTAAGAGATGAAGAATATGCGTGACCTTTCACATGTCGGTGTCCAAAGAGATCTGTTGGATAACAATTTTGATCTCTTTTTTTATTTTAGTTGCAGTACTTAGGAAAAACAGTTTGATGAAGAGGTTGTAACCACTGGATCTTACCAGTATTCATGTACGCAGCTGAAATTCGGCCACTAATCAGAAAGCGGATAATAAGAACCAAGGCCAGCACATCATGCCATGAAAGTAGAAATGACAGATGGCAGCTCAAGCAAAACAAAAAGCGATAATAAAGGAAAGCTGCTCTAGTTGGCGTTGCTTGTACGAGCACAGCGCAGAAAAACGAAGACAGCACAAAGGCAGGGCAGAACAGGCTGCAACCTTCAACTGAAGCTTTGCCCAAACCAGGAAAGAATATATGCGTGTTACAAAGATGACGTAAACTGGCAATGCTCCCGATATGCTCTCCAATAGCGTAACCTTACGCCCCTGCAGTGTGATAGATGACTTGCCGCTTGCGAACACAAGTGACGCCAGCCTATAAGCATGAAAGGCTTACACTAGCTCCCTAACAGTTTGCCTTGTGTGCTGGAGAATGACTTAGCCTCCGTCTAGTATCGGTTTGCATTTATGTTCAATTTCAAATTCGTCGACACGCCACGCACCGCCAACATTTCTTGCGCAATATGAGGCTCTCATTTAAACAACACCCTGGTTTCCCGATAAAACAGCTGCCGCAGAAGAGGGGGATTGTACTGCCTACATTTTTTTCTCTTTGGCATGTTAAAACGGGGGTCTGATGGTTAACCATGCAGGTATTCTCGTTTGGTCGGTAACCTCCTTCTCTCTTCTTGAGCCGAAAAAAGACATTGATGGTGTATCTGACGCTCATTTTTCTGAGGCGATGAGATGTGAAAATAGACATGTAATATGACTGCAAAGTTCTTTCGCTCAGTGGCCCCTTATTTTCACGTGGGCATTTTGTTTTCGTTCCTGGAGTCACAAAGACGCCCTGTTGTTAAATCAAGGTAACCCGATCCTTCATTCCAGTCACATGAAAAAGAAAGCTCCCTTTGGTCAAGTGCCCACACTATTTAGTTCGCAGCGCCACCCTTTTGCACACACGACGAAGCCGAAGCACCTCGAGCGCAAGCCAAACATAATACGTCAGGCGCCTTGCTAGGTGCTGAAGCCATCATGCTCAGCCCTGTGGCTTGCCACACCGCCTTTCACCGCGGCCGGGCATCTTCAGGACAAAATGTGGCCTTGCTTCACTCTTATCACTGCGTACCACAGGTTACCGCCGCCCTAAGCGCCAAAATAGCAATCCTGTCTTTGACCAATTTAGAATGCCCGAGGGAAAATTCTCAAAACATGAGAAGTGTTACAGCTCGCATCCCGGAGGAGAATGTTGAGTACGAATTTGCAGAACAGCGCAGCATGCCTGTCGAAACATTTTTTGAACAGCTCTTTATATACCTGACTTCACGCTCCCAAAGTGGAACGATGGTGAGGGTGTGCAAGTAGCAGGAGTACGTGTTGTTTCGCGAGTTGGGCTTCTTTTGAGTGACACATTTCTGAGCATAGTGGATCAAGCAGTGAATTCTGTTCTAGGTCACCTCTAGGTTGGTAGGAACAACAGGAGATCCCTAAGTGGCGCCTCTGTCATGCGGTGGATGTATCCATGGCTGGTGGTGACAGTTGTCATGAATTTTAGAAGAAAGAACACAGTCCGCTGAAGCTTCGAGCACACTCGCCAAGCAGGCCCTGGCTATGCTAAGCACTCCACTACACCTATTTGTTGTTTTGTGCGCTGCGCCCGCTTCCTAGTCCCAGCTTCCAAAGCACCGCCATTTGTCGTGTTTACTGGAGCACAAACCCAATGCGAAAGGGCGTTCCTGCTGCCGCCTTAGGAAAACACTGGGCTGTATTGCTTCCGCGTCAGTGGCTGCCTAGTGCAACAGCCGGCCCATAGGCACCAGCAGCCCATCGCCCGCCTTCGTCAAAGGGAGGCGCAGAAGTGGCGATAGCGAAGATGACTGCGATTCAGGCTCGCTGCCAGTATCTTCGGAGTGACCTCGTTCGTCGCACTCTTTCATCGCAATCACTCCATAGCTGTGTCTGCGCTACTTCGTTCTCCCGTTCGCTCTATCCATAGGCTGCGATATTGGCCGCTCTCTTCGGCACTGCCAGGCGCGGAGTGGGCTCTCTCTACCCTGGCTCTGCGGCGTTGACACTTATGAAGGACGCAAGAGCCGTTCTCGCCACGCCAGAGACCGGTGACGATGGGAGGGGGAGCGCGGGGACCTCGAGCAAAGTGGCCAGAAAGTAGCAGAGTCTACGCATTCTGTCCCACCAAGAGCGTGCAGGGCGACTCTATATATGGCTAAAGCTAGCGTCCCCTTACAGAAAGCCCATTCCTAATGTGCCAGCCAACACGGGTGTCGTCCACTAGAGAACTCCTTTCAAGAACTGATAGTTTTGTGATCCTGGCCGTTCATCAACTGACCTACCTTCTATCCAGCATTCCAGCTTTTACTGTACTGCACGATACTAGTGCGGCAGTGTGCGGGCGCAAAAACGTCATGATAAACCGAAAGAGGAAAGAAGGAATGGAGCAGAGTCGAGCGGAGAGTGACGAGTTTGGCGACCCGTGAGTTAATGGCATCTTCATTGGACGACGAGGAGAGCCAGCGGTTGCGTGGTCTGAGATATGAAGAGAGGGTGTGAGCTCCAATGCTCTCAAACCCTCGATGAATGCAAAGTGACTTTCGTCTCAGAAAACGGCTTGACTGGAGAGGGAAAACTGCGGATCCAAGCTGAACTGTACTAGGCTGTTAACTATAACGCAGTAAACTAGTGCGAGCGAATCGGAAAGTATCAAGATAGTCGTACTCATATGGAGTTCTCGTTAATAACTTTAAAGTTCATGAAAGAAGTACAAACAGAAAATTGCAAGTTCTATTAGAAATCCCCAACCATACGTTTGCTAACCTCAAGTGATATAGTGCTTTTAGCAAAACTGTCTGTTTTCTTAGTTTTAATATGAAGAGTTTTTTGCTGAAATTCGTCTAAAAGCAACCTTGTTAAGTGCGGCGTCTAGACAGGAAACGGCCTGCGTTATAAAATTGCAGTCCACTATAACACCCGTTCGCATCAACCATACACGTACCAACCTCTCGAGTTTGAGTTGAAGGGCTTAGTGGCACCAATGCGACAAAAGCAAAACGGTTTCAAAACTATGGTACGTTTCAAACAAGATATGTCTGGCATCTGTAGATTAGGTTTAATTTCCCCTCTGAGATTTCACCTTGTGATGAGGGCGAACTTCTCACTGGGTGGATTAGGTTTAATTTCCCCTCTGAGATTTCACCTTGTGATGAGGGCGAACTTCTCACTGGGTGGATTAGGTTTAATTTCCCCTCTGAGATTTAACCCTGTGATGAGGGCGAACTTCTCACTGGGTGTTCACTGATCTGAACAGGAAGGGACATTCATTGCGCACGCTGCACGCTTTGAGAGCGTCCGAACATAAGGACGCTGCCGGTTTCTAGAGACGTGCTTGCACCCAGGCATCTGCCAGTTCAAGGGTGTAGCCAGGAGGGGAGGGGAAGGATTTCAATGTCAGAACACCCGTCGAAATTTTCTGAGTGATGCATCTCCCCATCACCCCTCCTTTCACCCTTTCTTTCGCTCAAGCTATTTACACACCGCATCGATGTATTAAAACATAAACGCGAAAATAGCCTCGATGTGTTGAAAAAATGGCTGCTGTCCTAAAAACCAGATCGCGCTACTAAGCTAAACTTATCGTGGCGCCTCCGTTTGCATGCACATGCAAAATATTGCAAACAGCCGCAATATTTAGTGTGTGTGTGTGTGTGTGCGTGCGTGCGTGCGTGCGTGCGTGTGTGTGTGTGTGTGTGTGTGTGTGTGCGCGCGCGCGTGCGTGCGTGTGTGTGTGTGTGTGTGTGTGTGTGTGTGTGTGTGTGTGTGTGTGTGTGTGTGTGTGTGTGTGTGTGTGTGTGTGTGTGTGTGTGTGTGTGTGTGTGTGTGTGTGTGTGTGTGTGTGTGTGTGTGTGTGTGTGTGCGCGTGCGTGCGTGCGCGCATGTGTGCGTGTGTGAGGAATTAAATGTTACTTACGAATCAAGCTCCCTAAGTCCTGTGTGCACTCGTATTTTTATGCAGATATCGCAGTGAACGAACCAACTGACCCTTAGGCTTTATTACAGCAGAAAAATTGCTAAGATATTGTTTGGGCGCAGGCTCTCTTTCATTTTAATTTTTAGCCGACGGCGTATAACACCAACGGAAAAATATTTCTGGTTAGGCCACTGGCCTGTTGCATGAAGTATCCTCGCCACGCACTCGGGCTCAACTTTCTGGGAAGCTTTCGCTGAAACACTGGGCTACCGTCTTTTAACAGTGTCCACATCTATTAACATTCCCTACAGGCTTTTATCTGCTGGGCATTTTCTTCCGAATCTTTCCTATCCCTTAGATTATATATTACCAGGCGTTGATGTGTCGCACATTTTTCCTCCATTTTTCAAGAAATTTCTAATCATTCCTTACGGCACAATAAACAAATGGCATGTAAAAGTAGTGTTGTTCTCCTCAATGCCAGGTAACAGAGTCAGCTCACTTCTCCAAAGATAGGCTGTCAGCAATACGACCGCGAAGACGCGAGCAGTGATGCCGCAACTGTAAACACTAATGCACCCTTTTGTTGCAGCCCAGCTCAAACTAATATCATTGGTTTCAACAATGCCCAGCAGACAATTCTGTGCACATTTGTACTATACAGTATCGACGCCGTTTCAGAGGCACGAACATCTATGTCGCGATGAAGCGGGACTGGCTATGCCATCAAGCCGCAATTTTCTTCGGAATAATATGACACCGGCAATAGTTAGGGAATCGATATATGTCTTAATCCAAAATCAGGAAAAAAATATATATTTTTTTTTCCTGGCGGATGCAGGCAGAGGACGAGAAATTAAAAGAAAAGCTATGAAGATGCCCAAAGCTGTTGGCAGCTACTCTCCAGGAATAAACTGCCGCTTACTGGTATTCCTCACAAATAACTGCACAAATGTATCCTGCTTTTACGCGCCTGTAGTGCCGAAGCTTGAAGGTCAGCGAGAAGGCTCGAAATGTTATTAAGGGCTGTAACCAGAGCTACAAGTACTAGAAGACGAACGGAAGTCTTCACTGCAATTCAGAAGAATAAGTGGACATGGACAAGGAAAAAGCATGCGAGAGCTCTAGAAGCGATAACCAGTAGGCTAGAGTAGTTACAGTGTGATCATCAAGGGTAAATAAGCGTGATCGGCAGCAGGTACTTGACATTAACTGCCAGACAGTTGCGCTGTTCCCCAGCGAGTATCCAGCCTCGACTTCCTTCCGTTTTACAGGAGATAAATACAGGATACAGTACATAAATCTCTGTGATTCACTAATTTCTTTCGCATTAATGTGGGCACCATTAAACCAGTTCATTTTACTGCTTGTAAAGGTCCCTCCAGTTTGAAAAGGAACAAAGTTTCATCATTGATTTATTAATTACTCCATAATTATGTGTCACAAGCACATTTTTTCGTCTTTCATAGCTACGTTTCCTAGCAGCTTACAGTGTTCAAAAGTAAATTTTAACATTACTGATGAAATAAGCGCAAAATTCGACTTTTTGTAAAAACTGGTTGTTCTCATTTTATTGGAGTGACTTATACTCCAAAATAGACGATGTAAAGATTCTGTAGACGACTCCCCCCCCCCCATTTATACTCACACATTTTATACTGCAATACCTACTTCTCCATGGTGAGGTGGTTATACAGAAGTAATAAGTGGCATGCTAGACCATCGTGTCACAAGTTTTTCATCAACGTATTCACAGACGTTTTCAAAGACGTTAACGGCGTCTCCTTTAATGCAATGCTTGGTGTCGTACTGCAGTGTCCCTATTTCTCGAAGTTTTTCGCAGCACGCTCAATGAGAAACAAACAGCGAATCTCATGTGCAGTCATGGGGCAATATTTGCCACGGAAGAAGTGCGGGAAATTTCAGTCCGGCCTTTCAGTGTCTAGTAACCGTATTTTGATACAATTAGTTTCCAGATTCATTTTTTTCTACTCTCCTCTATCACTGATACCTGATGCCTTTGACGTCGGAGTTGATAACCAGGAAGCACAGCCAACTACCGACTATGGTATGAATGGTGGGGCTTAACGAATCCACATAAAATATTCTGGGTGCTCTTCCCTTTCAAAAATCAGATTGCATTCGATAGCTTTTTTTTTTGCTATCTTACATGCTATATGCAGTCTTCTTTAGTGTGCCTTATATTCTCTCAAAAGGCAGAAGCGTCATTTATTACGATACAACTGCTAGTCTTCACATTGATTCCTCCGCTAGCCTATAATTTGTATAGGATCAATTCATCTGAATATTCGAAACGCATAGCGCGATCTAAATCACCTGTCTATTTTTGCCCTTCTTTTAAAGACAAAGACGGCAATAGTTCAGTGCTTTCTTTTTAACGGATCAAGACTTCCTTCATCCTTCAAAGCAAAACAAAGGAAAATGATTTAATTTATCACGACTTCGTATTAATGAGTCTCTATTTACACCACTATCTCGCAGTGCAAATACTCAAATACTTGCAGTAGTAATGTCGTTAAGAAATCTGTAGCTGCCAATAGAAACTGCCGATATCTTTGTCGTTTTTTCTTTATACCGCTTCTTTTTTGTTCATTTTTTATCGGTGAGACGTGAACTGCCAGAGAGAGAGAGCAGCCCTGACCCATTCTTTTGACGACCTAGTATTCGTAGTTCCTACTTACGACGTCATGAATGACAACTAAACAAGCAGCATCATTTGCCGGCATCTCAGTACAGAAGGCGGGACTGACCAATGAGAACGAAGTAAAGGTGGTTTAAGTAAGAATCGTAAAGAGCAAGATCGAGGCTTCACACATTCCACGCGAGTTTTGCTTTCGTTTCCGAACGCGACCTTTTGAGTCGACGGACACAGAATTAATTCGTAAATTCGTAAATAGCGCGCACAAAATCATTACTCCGCCACATTCCGACGGCTGATGCATCCTCGTTGGAAGAATTGTCGTGGAGCGCTTTTACTTTATCTACGTTCAGTTTTTTTCTGGCGTAGGCCCCCGAATTTGCAGCCATTAGGTACTGTGCCGGAAAGCCTGAAAATGACGGGATCGCGACGCGCCGAGAGACCGTCTTCAGCGCTTCCACTCGGAAGGGCTGTAAAAAAATCTTGTATCCTACAGTCTCTCCCTGTATACCGAAGTTCCATTCAGAGCACCAGGACCTGTAATGATAGCGTGCAAGCGACAGGCGGCGACAAGACGACTTTCCGACGATGCTCTACAACCTACGCATTTCTCCCTGCTCGACTGCGCCCGTTGCCTTAGAAACGCACCACCGTTCACGTCATCTTTCACGGTACTTCGACCCTGTTCTTAGTGGCAACGCCTACTTGTCGCTTTATTTTTACTTTGCACTCGTATCGCTGAATCGAAAGAAGCGCATATTCTGTACTATATACGTGCATTTCCCTTCTTTTATTTTACACTTTTGAAATGTTAGTACAAGAAATGGTCTTAAGTTTTACTCTGAAGTGTTCCCAAAGCCGATCGGGAATTTCTTACACAAGAGGCTTTTCCTTCGTCTCTAAGGATCATTTTCATATGTGGTATTAGAATTTCGTTTATACATGCAGTAATTAGAAAGTCTTTCGAGCGTTTTTCATGTAAAGCGACCGCTAACAAACCTGTATCCCATGCTCACGCAATGCATTTTGTGCACCGAATTGTTAAAGGGGGCACTCTTTGTCCCAGATGTTGAAGAGCCTCGCTTGAGCGCCGTCGCCGCCACTCGCCAGGCGAGAAAGCAAGGAACAGCACGCCCCATTTGTTGTGCAGGAAATCGAACCCACGACATCTGCATTCCTAAACTGGTGAGCCCCTAATCTTTTATTGATAGTTACGGAGTACACAACAAAACAAAGCCGTCAGACTAAATATAAAAAAAAATGAAACTTGTTAATACAGGACGTTCCCTTACGCGGATTGAGATGGACAGATATTTTTACTATTCCCGGATTGCAGTATCAAAACGCGCTCGCACCCGAAAATATTGGGGCTCATTAGTGCCATCACGCATTGTTTGCAGTTCGGGCTTTTGGCGCGTCAATAATGGAATTAGGTGATGTTTAATGTAAAACAAAAACCCACTTTCTTAGAAACGGATTGTGGCAAAAATGAGATACTTAATCACAAATACAGTCAACATCTCTTCAGGCTTATTTTCACTCGAAAAAGAACGCCATCATTTTTTTCGTTTTAGTTCTAACACTGAACACAGCTGGAACAGCTACACAGAGCTATACAGAAAAAAATGAAATAGTAATAGCTTAGAGAGAGAGAGAGAAAAACTTTATCATGGCAAGTGTGTTTAGACCCCCCTTGGGTCCCTGGACCACCGCACGGTCCCACTCTACGTCGTAACGTTCATGCGGTGTTTGTCCATGACGTCGGCACCCCGAAGCACCGCAGCAAGCTGCGATGGCGGGTCCGGAGACGAGAGCACGACCTCCCAGTCCTCCCAACTTGATAACGCGGGCTGTCCCTGCGGGGGAGGATCAGCAGGGCAGCCGAAAAGGATGTGGGAGAGTGTGGCGTGAGGGTCGCCGCACAGGGTGCATGCAGGGGAGGTGCCACAGTAGAGAGATAGCAGCTGAGGGGATGAGAGAGAGCGGGTCTGGAGGCGTCTCCAGAGGATCTGTTGGGAATGGGTAAGGGAGGGGTGTGGAGGAGGGTAAGTCCGACGGTCCAAGCGGGGCATTTGCGTGAGCTCTGCAAAGGTGTGCGCCCGCTCTCTCGAGAAACCTGGACCGAGGCCGTCCTGAGCCCGGCAAATCAAACCTCGGGCCAATTTATCGGCAGCCTCGTTTCCTGGATTCCCAGAGTGAGCCGGCACCCACTGGAGCTCTACCCTGCGTGGTAAGTTTTTGGAGGGGGTGTTCAACAACTTCCAAGCAGGGGCGTGAATCCTGCCTCTCGCGAAGTTGAACAGAGCCGTTTTGGAGTCGCTAAAGATGTAGTTTGCATTGGAATGTACAAGGGCTAGGGCGATGGCGGTTTCCTCTGCCTCCTCAGACGTACAGCCCGAGGGAAGGCGGTGTGTGAGGGGCTGTGCTAGGGCTGGATTGTAACCAACTGCTACAGCTTCATGAGTTGTGCACGCGGCGTCTACCCAAATGGCGTCCTGGGCTTGTCCGTAATACTTGTGTAGGGCCTTAGCGCGAGCCATGCGGCGAGGGATGTGGTACTGGGGATGAATGTTCCGGGGAAGGGGTTTCACAACGAGGGGGGTATGAATGTGTCGAGGAATGGCTATAAGGGATGTCTGATTAGCGGGAATGTTGATGCGAAGGGAAGCGAGGATATGCCTGCCAGTTGCGCTCGCGGCAAGTCTTAGATACTGTGTCTGAAGGTGCGCGTCTACTAGTTCCTGAATGGTGTTATGCATGCCTAATTCAAGGAGCTTGGCTGTGCTAGTGCTGCGGGGTAGGTTTAAGGCTTAGAAGTAACATACGAGGCTTCTGTCGTCTGCAGCTCGCCTTGTTCCGCGTTAATTTTAAACTAAGAAAAAAAAAGACGATTTAGCGCAATTAGACCATGTGCAAATTATGGTGCGGTAGCACATCTGTTTTCACTTCTTTTTCGGTTTCAATTTTGGTTCAAGTCTCGGTTTTCAAGGTTCTCTACATTCATAGACCGCTGGAGTCCTCACAACACACCTGGCGCAGTGGAGCAGCTGTTAAGCCATGTGCCACTGCCCTGCAGCGATGACAGGTGCCGCCACCGGTGCGGCTTGTGCGACCCAGGTTGCTCGTCCCGAGCAACCTATCGCGACCAGACATTAATTTAACTGCCACCTGCCACGGAGGGAAGTTTGCTAATCCATTGGAAACGTTGCGATGAAGTCGCAAGGTCACGTGACTTCGGTGGCCCACCTGTCACGTAGGTCACACAGAGGGCGCACAGACAAAGGATAAGCAGCTGAGTGGAAGATGTAGTGCTAGCGAACTCAAAAAGCATCTCAGCGAGCTACCTCGCACGGGTACTGGGAAAACTGTATCCCACATTCGAACCATTCTAGCGCCAACAATGATGAAAAATTCACTACATTAACGCTTTTGTGTCGTCTTAGAGTTACCGGATCACCTTCCTGCAGACGGAAATTTCAATAATTAAAGTTTAGATATCGCCAAAGATAAATGTCATTAAGAGGCAGCTGAGCAGATTTCTCATAAACAAAAGTAATATTTTCGGAATTTTTCTTTGACTGCACTTCCTCATAGATTATCGCTGTTATGAAACCAAAATATATTCAGCTTCTTGAGCAAAACTAAGGAGAGCAACATCCAGAAATTTTCTTCGAATCTGACGCCTAAATTCACGATCAAACTTCAGCCAAAACTCCGTGAAACATTCCGCCATTTCCTGCCCGAATGACATTCAGCAGAGGAAAACTTCTCCATCTCAGTGCCCCAATCGGGAATCGAACCAAATTCGGCGCAAATGGATCGGCGTCCTTTCCCGACGCTTCACGCCATACGGCAATTGCCTCAGGGAAACGCGCTAATGTGTTGTAATTGGCATATGCAAGCGCAGCCCTCGCTCGCTAGCGACTATGCAAACGTCGTATTTCGCCATTTCGTACTGCGCTTCCAAACTTCCTCGGGGTGAAGCCGGACGAGTGGTGACATAAAATGGCTCGCCTATATTGCCAGCCCTAGCTTCTGTCACCGCACACGAAGATGCGAAGGCATGCCAAGCGGGCGAGCTCTGCGGATCGTCAAGCAGCGAAAGCAGCTAGCAACGCAGAGTGGCCACCCAGCACGAAGAAGAGGAGCGGCTGAACGCAGGGGCACATAAAGCACCAGTAACGACGATGGATACGCTACCGATTGCGATGCCCAGCTGGAAGGGAAACGACTTATGGCGGTGCCTCTTCAATCCACGAAAGCAGCCGTAGAGACAAAGCACGCTGCGCAGCTTAAATAACAAAAGTGCGTGCATGTGGCGGCCCGTCCAGCAGCCGAAGAACCTGGTCAATACCCGAGTGGCGCTTTCATCATCTATGAGCCGTCCTAGTATACGGTATTTCCTTTCCTGCAATTCATTTCATTCGTGTGTCTACTCTCGACGACGAGATCGACTGAATACTTTTTGACCTCCTTTTTCCGTTGTTTCGTTACCCTTTCTCCTTCGTTTTTTTCTACACCTTATGGGACTCGTTAAGAGTCAAAACAGAAATTCCGGAAGCGCCGAGAACAAGCCAAAAACAAAAAGCAAAAAATTAGCGGGACACTTAGCCTATGCCGTAAGGTTGGTTTGGTGTATTGGGGTTTAACGTCCTGAAGCGACCCAGGCTATGAGGGACGCCGTAGTGAAGGGCTCCGGAAATTTCGACCACCTGGGGTTCTTTAACGTCCACTGACATCACACAGTACACGGGCCTCTAGAATTTCGCCTCCATCGAAATTCGGCCCCCGCGGCCGGGATCGAACCCGAGTCTTTCGGTCCAGCAGCCGAGCGCCGTAATCACTGAGCCAACGCGGCGGGGCTATGCCGTAAGGATATGACACGACAGTGGTATGGTTATCTGCCTTAATAAGTGCCTGTTTCAATAACACACACTCACTGGCTTACATCACTACGCACACTAGATCACGTGATGCACCACAAGGCACGCAAGGTCTGCCCTTAACTTGTCTAACTAGCTTGTCTAACCAGCAACCCGAAGATCATGGGTACGATTCCGAACTGCTTACCCAAATTTCATTCCAGCATAATTAATTAATTTGCTTTGCATCATTATGTGACGGTGACATTTCAGTCATGCTACGACCTAATAGTCGCAATTTAAGAAGAACTCTAGTTTGGGCTAGTTGGTTCATGATTCAACAGGAAAATGGCGCAAAAGACGTGGACAAAAGAGACAAACACGACAGGACCAGCGCCTGTTGAGTCGCAATTTAACTCGGGTTTTAATCATTTTCATTCCACAGCTCAACCTGTGAGGTCGCAACCGTCTCGACCAATCTTGAATTAGTGTGACAACGTGCACAGCTTTTCCGTCGAACGTCCTCTCTAAACCTGTCGCGTTAATATGTTAGCTCAGAGTCTGTGGTCCTACACAAAATATAAAACTAAAACGAGATGGGAACAAACTTAATAACACGATATCAATAAAAGCAAACAAACGCGGCCGATCATGCCGGCAAAAGAAAGCTTAACCAAAGAGCAATTTTTAATTACAAATCCAAACAAACTAATAGGCTCTGCTCACAAAATGGAGCCCAAAATCACTTTTGGAAAGACGGTAGAGACCGGTTAGACCAACGCAGCATTCATCCAAAGCATCACGTATAAGAAACGTGAGCGCTTGTAATTGGTGCGGGCGTAGGGAAGCGCACATGCGTCACTAAATCGAGTTAAAAGAACCCTGTCTGGATTTTGGCTTGGCGAGGCGCGAAAGAAAATCAGGCGCTGCTGGTGAAAAATAAAACGAATGCAGTATTGTAAACGACGTTCAAGGAAGGCATTAAAGCGAATAATTTTTGCACTGCGGAAATATTTTGATGTGCGTGCAGTGTAATTCATTCCGGTGATATGAGCGATCGCTTTTCTTTGCAGCATTAACCACTTCTTGAGACAGAAAAAAAATATTAATCATTAATTTTTAATGAGGACTGAAATCAGATCGACAAGAAGAGACGCCAAATGTTGGCTCATTTTTATTAAACCTAGTGAGAACGCGAAACTGATGTTGAATGAGTTGTTCCACACGAAAATTAAGAGGTCATTTTGAATTCTCATTAAGCTACAGGAATTCTCACATTAATTGGAACTCACAGCACTTTGGATTTATTTATTTCAGATACTGTCAATCCCATTGGGATTTTTACAGGATGGGCACATAGTAAAAGCGAATACAAATGGAATGGTATACATTAAAAACACTGTTGTTTGCAAGTAATTACATGAGTATGGGAAAAAAACACAGATAACAGAAAATAAAACACATAACGAAAGAGTATATTTCACAGAAAAGGGTGCAATTTTATACATTGTAAGTAGTATGTTCATACAGATGCTGTTATATGCAGTGATACGAGTGGTCTGTTGTATGCATATTTGTACTGTTGTATTGGATGCATATTTGCACAGTATATTTCTTTCCATCCCGGTCATTTAATACTACAGTGTCCTTTTTCAGAGTTCATTAAGTTGAATAGCGCAACAAAAATAGTACACACCGTTCTACCGTTAAAATAATATTGTTTTAATCGAGCTAGACCTCATGTTATTGCATGGCGACGTACCCCAGCTTTCAAAACTGTCCGCTCGTCTGTGTAGTGTATTTGTGCAGAAACGTACACCTAGACGTACTGGTCATTAATTTATAATCGCTTATAATGACCGAAGTATTCCGTGGGCAAATACATATGCGCTTCATTTTAATCCATCTCTCTTCATCGCTTCGTCCGAGACTGGAGCGCGCGTTGGACTGCGTTGTCGTCATCCAGTCCGCTTTCGTCTAAATTAATTCACATTCTCAGTTTCTGTTCTTCGAGCTAGCTTGTCTCATTAACCGCCGTCCGATGATAAAAATCAAAAACGACAAACAAGCTGACGTGATAGCTGCAGCGAAGAATTTTCGCTGCTGAAATTTCTTGCGAGCTGGTGGTTGTCAGCTGCCGGAGCGCTGTTAAAGAGGCTGAAAATTCCCGAGCTACAACGCCACTGAACCGCGCCTTCGACATCGCTCGAGAGCTCAAGGGTATGCATTACCCGGAATTCCGGAAAAGCGCTTCTATAGTTCCATCTGGCTGCCACTGTGTGGCGCATAGGTTTGGGCATTCCAAAATAGCACGTTTACATCATCCTTGATTGAAGAAAAAAATAGGGTGACCGAGCGGCTGCAGAAGAGAACACGGTAGGCCGTTAGGCTTAGCGGCACTGGTTGGGCTGGGTGCTGTACCGTATTCCCGGTAACATTATACCATACCTCATGGGCATGCCAGAAAGTAGACAAGCTACCCATAATTGAAAACCCGAGTGCCGAACAGTGAGAGAGGATGCTATCCAGCGACATCCTGAAAGTCCAACAAGGACTAGTAAGGCGTGCACGCAGGGCAGCTACCCTCAGCGGAGCCCTAGACTAAAGGAACCGACCCTGATGATAAGATGGAAGACTCCATCTGAGGCCGCAAAAAAATATTGTAAAATAGAGCAAAAAATTCAGGGGGCACTTTGACTGTCTAAAGTGGGTAGAGGCGGAAGCGTTTTCCGCACCACCTTCGCTGTTTCTGTGGCACTGGTGGCGTCACATATATTTGAGTACTAATTACTAAGTGATGGCAAATCAGTAATTAATTTTTAATTACTGATTAATGCCTGGATACTAGTTAACGGCTAATTAATGACGCTTAAGCTTCGCCTTTAGGAGTGGAACGCGACAGCGCGTTGTAGCGCTGCCAGGGAGTCCACGGAACGCCACCACCCGTTCGGCGCGATGCCTTGCCCTTTGAACGCAACGCTTTTTGAGGAAAGGAAATGGCGCAGTAATTCTCTGTCATCTCGGTGGACTGTAGAGGAAGGGAGGTGGGAGTGAAAGAAGATAGATAAAGAGGAGCCGTAATGAAGAAAATGAAAATTGTATTTGAGGAAAGGAAATTACGCAGTAACTGTCTCACATATCTCGGGGGACACCCGTCAAAATTCAGGGGGCACTTTTTTGACCTAAAGTGTGGTCACTGATGTGTGGTTAAGATGTTAAGCTTCGCCCCTAAGAGTGGAACGCGACAGCGTCTTACAACGCTGCCAAGGAGTCCATAGAACGCCATCGCCCATTCGGTGCTATGCCTCGCTCGTCGGAAAATTGGTTTTTGAGGAAAGGAAATGTATCTGTCTCTCATTTGTCGGTGGACACCTAAACCTCGCTGGAAGGGAATGGAGGAGGAGGAGAGTGAGTGAAGACACCGTATTTACTAGACGCGCCTTTGTTCATTCCAAAGCATCGAGCTGGCATGGCGGAGTGGATAGCGTGTTCGTCTCTCACGCCGAAGACCGGGGTTCGATTCCTGAGCTCGACCAATTTCTTAATCGCTTTTATTTATTTATATGGCCTGACTAGTAAAGATAATTAGGCTAATTGGGTAATTAAGCAATTAACTAAGCTCAGTCCCACTTACTTGGAGCATCACTATACGATCCCTTCAATTGGTTGTATGGTTACTAGCCAAAGTGCAATTGGCCCCGTTTGAAATTCGCGCACTCTGACGTCACGACCGTTTCCACCAATTGAAAAGCGTGACATTTTCTGTCGACAACTGCTGCTTACAGCGATGAGACATTAAAGGCTTCCGCCTTAATAAACGTTTTCCACCACCACCACCGGTAATACTTCATCTTGCGGCTGAAGGGAGCCCCACCTTCGCCTCGCGTCAAACTGAGCTCCAAGGTTTTCCTGGAAAAGCCACCATAGCGAGCACGAAGTCACAGCACGTTAAACACAAGGCCAGAGCAATCAGGTGAAGACCCATACAGGCAGTGAGTATAGCGGCGGCCTCCAGAAACCAAGGTACGCATCTTGTCGAGAGGCAGTTTATTGTGTGGCAGACGTTTCTTGTATCTCTAGCAAGAGTGCGAACGAAACCTGCAATAGCACCGTTTCCACTGACGGCAACCAGAGAAGTAGTGGACATCAGAAGTGCTTCATAAATTTTTGGTCACTACCGAATAGCAGACCATTTGAAATAAATAAATAAATTGTACACACGCACGCACATCACCGTCGCGTTAGGTGTTCCCGTTGTAGTCGTCCACCACAATTGAGCATAGTCTTGGCTATGGATGCACAAATATTCGAATCTTTCGAATATCGAAACGAATATCCGCCTATACAATTCGCTTACGAATCAAATATTGCGTATTCGAAAATATTCGGAACCGATTGAATGCGACCACAAGTGTTCGAGTAGTTTTCGAATATAAGGCATAAAATTCGAATCCGGCGCACCGTTCTATTTCAAAAAGTTAAGCAGTGCTTAACCTACGGTTGAACTTAGTTTGTCGAGCGGTAGATTGTTTTAGCATGGTTAAGCTTAGATTTCTCAATTGCCCCAACTGGTGCTTGTTCAACGTCATGCCGCCGTATGTATATCGGCCTAGGTAAAATTTCGGGGCTGGCCCGGGCCAAACGTTTGGGCATGACCCGGGCTAAATTTGGGGGTTGCTATTGTGTCGGGCACGCTCAATGATGGTTTACCACCGATTTTGGTCCAAATCGGCCAACATGAATCTTTCAATCTGCTGATATCCAGTCGGGGCGGATTCACCTCATGCATACGCTGTACATCTGCATCTGCAATCCTAGAAGGCCGTTTATAAGCACGTGAAAGTTAGCGTGAAACGCCCATAGTTCCGACCTTGGTATTTTTGTCACAAAGCGTGGCACAGTTTTCGAACATCAAGCGCTTAGATCTTTATTATTTATTTTGTACGTAAAAAGGTGCCGGGCAGCCAGGGATTCTGTTCCAGTTGCCACATTTACGAACCTTGTGTTACGTAAGAGCGACCCACTACAGTCTGGACAAAAGATTCGGCCAAGCTATGATTCCCAAACTGAACGGTGTCGACTAGTAAAGAAACGGCCTTACGTAGATATATTTTCGACCTTGCCTCATACTACTGGCTGCTGGGATACACAAAATAAAACGAAGAAGAACCGGCGAAACTGCTGAACAACAAATTCAAGCTGATCGCTTAGTAGAAAGCCAGGAAGAACCTCTCTATCCGTTCTTTTTCTTTAATGTTGCCAAGCTCTCTGACCCAAAGGAGCGGACCAGTCCTCCGACGCATACAGGCGCTCAGTAAGCTGGGGGCGATAAATTGATGGCGCCTTGGAAATTCTAATGAAGGACAATCGGCTTTCCTCGTGGCGTCGCACTCTCGGCGACTCCGCAGCGATATGTGCGGCGCTCAGCGGCGTGATCCTCCAAATGCGATTCTGCGGCAAGAAACAACCACCACCGTATTTTCGGCTTGGTCCGCATTCTCAGCGAGTGAGAACAGTAGCAATTCCGGGCATCCCCTTGAGAATGGCCTCACGCCCGACTAAAAGCTTCATCCGGTATCACTGGGAGTCTCCCCTGCAGGGAAATCCTAGCGTACTTTTTATTTTAGTGCCCTGATATACGGGCGGCTCGAGCTCAACGCATTGCGACCAGCCTGACCCTACGCTGAAGAGAGTGCAGCAAGCTAAAGCAGTGAATTCCGAAAAGCTCAGTTCTGAGAAGCACATAGTAAAAATTTTGGCGCAACATAAGCCAACGACTAATAATTTATGCGAAAAGCTTTCTGCGAGTGAAGGAAATAATAGCGAATTGAAATAAAAAGAAGGCTTTCTTCGATCGTTTCTTTTTCCTTTTCATTTTATTTTGTTGCCACCCACCAACATTTATGTCGAGGATACAGCTGCGGTCTTGGAAGCCTTGAACGCCTGTCGCCAAGCGCATTCTGTGCCGCGCGCGAAGCCCGCGTGTCAGCCCCAGTTGCTCACAGCGGATAACCCTCTTGACCAAACAATTTAGCTCACATATTACGAGCAAGGCCTGGAAGCAATCACTTGGTGGAGATATTGCGTAAAAACTAATTCTTCAGTAACATGAACGGGAGGAGTGTCTTTGCTGGCTGGTTGCACCATCGACTAAAGCCCAGCGTGAAGAGAGAAAAACTCGTTACCTGAGTCAACTAGGTAACCAGTCTCATCTGATTACCGGCGTGTTCTCGAGGTTGAACCGGTTAGGTTGTTCTCTCGAGACCGTCCCCCACTGTCAGAACAGGGGCTGAAAAAGACTTCCTTTTCTTGCTTGTCACCGCGACATCTTTCACGAGGGCGTAATTTCTGTCAACACGGGGAGGGCGAGAAAAAGAAAAGTCCCACACAGTAAAAAAAAATACGAGAAAAGCAATCGCTATTTTTATAACTTGCAGGAGTAAGGAGAAGCGACAGCGAAAAGTAATAAGTTGCAACGCGACAGCCCTTAGCAGCGCTCCAGTACGCAGGTGTTAGTGGCATGCAGCCTTTTTGTCTTGGAACATGTGGCTAGAAATTATGATCAATCGCATTCGTGACTATTTTTTCTGTGCAATCCTAATTTCGCTAGGGAAGCTTTTGTTTTGACAGATACCGCAGGCAGTCTTCAGTTATTTTCATCATCCTTCTTAACGCAGGACGAGATGACAATGCGTTTTTGCTACAGCGCAATCTGCTTTAAGAGTCAGTCACATGGAGCAGGAGCAAAAAACTTGGCTCGAACCACGTAGCCGCCGAGCTGCGCCTGGAGTAGACTCCTGTGTTCTCAAAAACGAAACTATAAGTGCATAAAGTGGAATACTCATACACCATGTCAGAGTCGAGCAAAAATATATTTGGCCGGCGTTATTTGCTTCCTCCGGAAACAGAAGAAAACGCATCCTGAAGCCCCAAAAACAAGAACAAAAACACAGTACGCATCTTGAGATATGCGCAAACAACTGAGGATATGGTACGACGTCACCATAACCATCGGATGTACAGACTTGGATTTTCTAGCGTTAACTACGTACCCGCTTTCAAAAGAAGGTGCTAGTGATTAAAGAAACATTGAGGATATTGAAGTTGGCGCACATCAATTTAATACTGGGTTCTAATAAACTCGTAAATAACGCCATTGTAACGCTACTCGTAAATAACGCCATTGTACTAACCGGTGTGCTTTTCGAGAGCTCCAGACTAGAGATGTGAAGGCCTGAAAAAAACACTGCAATTTTGGAAAAAAACCGGTTTTTTTCGTTTTTTTCAGACGAGGGAAAATGGAAAGAAACATCGAAAATTTCAATTTCAAAATGCAATTTGAAGGTTTTATGGCTGCTTGCTTTCAGTTTGGGTTTTTGTTTTTGCTTTGAAAACCATTACAGCATTCATCGTTAAAAGATTGGAGAGCAGTCGTCATCGACGGTGCCAGGTAGTGCTTTTAAAACGTTCGTGCTGCGAGTACGCGGGTTGAAGGCCAGGTCACATATAAGCTCCAGGCTTGACTTAAAACACACTAATAGTTTGAACAAAATGGCTGCAAATTCTACAGCGCTACACACACGGCATAAATAACATAGGCTGCTGTGCACGTAAGCGGTTTTAGCCAAATACAAGCCTAGCTTCTTGATTTCCAACGTAGCAGAGTACAGGACATCCGCAGGAATTTGGTCCAGGACAGGGGTCTTCAGCGAAGCACGTGGCCCCATTACCTGGTGGCAAGACCTTTGCACCAACCAGCCGCTAACTCCTCTGGCTTGCCGACTGCTGCAGATACCATAATCAACCGCCAGCTGCGAACGAAACTGGTCACGTTTCGGAAACGTCCATACAAGGATTCGCAACAGGCTTTCAGGGAAACGCGTTCGAAAGCTTGTGTATGTGCAGTTGAACCTAGCTGTGGACACACCTTCAATCCATGCTGCTGAGCGTAGTGCCGCATCCAGCGACAGTGACTCTGAGTCCGATGTGGAGTGACTTGTAGATCAGTTTTCATGTTCGCTTTCTCAGTGCAATAGAACAAGAAGTTTGTTTCACAATATGACATATATAACTACATATTCGACTGAACTTCGGAGTATTATTATTGATCGTCGTGCTGTTGCAAATAAATCTGTTTTTGTCATGTTTTGCAAAATTTCCAATTTTTCATGAAAAAAACCCTGAAAAAAACGGTTTTTTTCATGCCATTCAAAATTTCATGAAATTTTACATCTCTACTCCAGACAAGTGCGTGGAGGACTGTAGGAACATGAAGAGAATCACGAAGGGCCCCTTAAATCAAATTTTACGAGGCGGAAGAGCTGGATGAAGTGCTCAGCCTTCATTGAAAAGTATAAAGAACTGTAAACATGCAACAAGTCTTGTTCAGTGATTAGAAGTACGACAAAGCTAATCTTGTCAGCATTAATCATGTGACTGAAAAGAATAAAAGCTATACCAGCGCGTTCTAACTACTGTTTTTAATTATTCTGCGAAAATGGTTTTATAAGACGGCTAGTTATGCCCCATAAAACTTAACTGGTTTATAGGAGGTTGACACACTACTCTGACAGTAAAGACATCATTACGCTGAAAACAAAAAATGCCGGGGGACTGCAATACAACTTAATACAACTCAGCAAGAAAAAGGAAAAGCAGAGCCCGTGGCCTAGGTCTCTTAACTCCAGACATGAGTAGGCGCGAGCACACAACTAAGCACTTCTGTCTATTGCAGGCGATTTTCTGTGTATTTTTTCTACCGCAAGCGGCTCAGTGACACTGAGAGCGGCTTATTCGGCCCTGTGAGTTGCAAATCTTTATTTATTTTCTTTCTTCTGGTGTAGTTTTTTCCGGAAAGAATAGAATGGCAAAATCTTCTTTCGAGGAAACAGAAAGATTGCTCCTTCCTCTTTGGTCCGCTTCTTGACAATGACGCAATAAAAGTCACTTCGCCGGAAAACACGGGGTTTCAGAGAAATTGGTTTTTCCCGGACCACTGCCTCTTCGGTGCTACGGTGAGAAAGTACTTTGCTGTTTGCAGGCAGGTATATATAAACACAAGAAAAGAAAAGCAGGCAGCGTCTGCAGCCCTCTGCAGCTAAATGCAACCAACTGAGCGCTGCCTAAACACAGTGTTTACTTGCATCCGTGTGTGGAAAAGCTTGCAAAACGCTTTTCCTGCTTACTTCTGCGTGCGTGCAGAAAAAAAAAAAAAAAAGGTCGGATGAGCCGAGCACGCTGTATTGCCCGTCAAGCGAAATGCAGCGAATTGCTTCATCTGAGAAGCCCGCCTTCCTCGCAGTTCATGGGTGCTCTCGGCATGCAGGCGCCATTTCTATTATTCTCCCAAGTGTTTTAGATGCGCACTATATTTGTCGCATCTGCGTGTTCAGTGTGCTTTCTCTCCGTGCCTTTCATCCGCACTGTCGACGCGCAGTGGTTCGCTCGTTCTTTCGCGTGTTCTTTTCTCAAAACTGGGTGGAGCAAAACTGGGGTTAATAGCCCTGTCGCAAGTGGTGCACGCACTACTCAACTATTTACTCAGCAACTGCGCCGACAAGGCAACATCTATAGACAACAGCGTAAGGCGGTTCACTCATCATTCAATAACGCGAGCTGTGCGGATTCAGCATGTATAATTTTCCCGAGCAAAAGGACAAGAAAGGGAGGAGGAACAATGAAATAAAAAATACATGCTTGCGCCACCGAAGCCCGAAACTGCCCATTTATGAAAATAATCAATAAACAACGATAAATCAAACTTCATCTTGCAGTTTCGCTACTTACAGAAGTGGAATCGCACCTAAGGGCAGCATAAGCGCGGAGTAGTTTTCGATTCCCTTGCATCGTGTCTATGGAGTGGTCGTCTTTTATGGAGCGAGAAATCGATCTCCGGTGCCGAAGAACCATAAACGGATCTCACGTGTCAACAGTTTTGTACAGCCGGCCCCAATACACTAGTGTCTATTTGTCTTAGAGCATCATATAAAGGTATCAGTGCCACATTGTGGTTTGCATGCCCAAGTCCGGCAAAAATGTCGGTAGCCTAGACGGAGATCAAAAAATTGCGAGGACACTTTGGCAACTAAAGTGTTGAGAGGCGTAAGCCGAGGACACTATGCCGTGACGACTTTCAGTGGATGTGACGTCACAACGTTCCAGTGCCTATGTCGATACCAAAATTATACATATTTCGGGGATCTTAAGTGTTAATTGCGCCTAATTACACACTTTTCCATTTAGCTTGACACCAATCCGACGTTGTTCCGACCATTCTGTGACAATTTTCACTCTGCAGTGTCGACTTCCGGTGGATGTGACGTCACATCATTTTTGTGGTTATATCGACATCCGCGCTATTTCGACACAATTTCGACATTACTGCCTATAATTAATTAACTAATTACTCTACAGTAGTCAAACTTGGCTTCTAGGGTTGTTTTTTTTCTTCTCTATGTGAAGCAATTATTGGTCTTCTTCTATCTCTTTTAGTTCCCTAGCTAAATACGTGTGGCACGCTTTGATAACAACGGACAGACGACAGTAAGAGCCATTAAAGGCCTTAAAATGCGGGTGGTGTTGTAGGTCTCTTCGTTTTCGGATTTTACTGGATTCTTGCCTCTCGAACATATATCTTCGGGATCGGGTGAAACCCGATTACCACCCAAAACTGTGCCTTCTAGAGGACGTAGTTTTCCAGCGCGCATTGGAGAAAACACGCTTAACCCTGGCCATTTCTGTTATCCGGTGATTTTGAACCTCTTTTAACGCTGTTTTTTGTGACGTGGTTCCTCTTGAGCGTAAGCTCTAAAGGTACGTTACTGGCTAAAACAAAGCTACTGACCAGGCGTCATGTTGGCGTGATTAGAGGTAATTAGTGAATCCATCCCTGCTACGTCCTGCTTCAAGCTTCTTGTGCGTTTAAAATGACCGCTTCGATTGGTGAACGATCGGAATATACATAGACTGGTGGGTCTTGCACGGACGCCAAAGTGATCACCAGGGAGATAGTAATGCACGCAAAAAATAATTCTAATAAATGAGAACACATAAATATGCGATTTTAGAAGGTTTTTAGCAAGACCAGCCATTTCCATATTGTATATGAGAAATTACAAGCAAAAAATGCAGCCTTCCCACACAAAAACGAGCGCTCATAATAGATTGTCTTTGGAGCAAACATTTACCCGAAAAACCCCCGAATGATGGTGCTTTTTTTCTCTCACTAACCTAATTTGTACCCAAATCTGAGTTTAAAAAATATCGCCCGGTTTTTATCCCGCCTAATTCCGGAAAAGAACAAAACCTGGAAATGGAGGGCCCAATGTATACTTGAGGAGTACGGCACACACGCGGACGTAAAACAAAAGCTACTGCCCCCCCCCCCCCCCCCCCCCCCGCGATCTCCGCTACAAAAAAATTGCTGTGCAAAGCATTCGTGATTGCTGCTACCAGTCAGCCTACTTTTTGTTTTTTTTTTCTGGCGAGCATGTTCCCACTTTTTGACGCAGCTAGATCAGCGAAAGAAATCGTGGGCGGACTAACACTGCGTACGCGGCAAGCATACATTTCTAGCTTCAAATTCACCTTCGAGCACATTTCGAATACATTAATAAAAGCGCCGGACTCAAAGCCGCACTTCGTTCTTATCCTTTTAAGCAGAATAATAAAAAGTCAGAAATATCTTCTTCCCGTAATAATTTCCCTTTTTCTAGCCGTGCCTGCTTGTGGGAGCATTTAGCCATTTTCTTTTGACCATCTGCCACGTGGTCTAAGCCATTTTCAGCTTCGGAAGCACTTTCGAGTCGTCCTTAAATATGCTCGCCTCAGCACATCGTGAATAAAACAGGTCATGATTAAGTTGGCAGCGGCCAAATTGGCGCAGTCCGCGTGCGAGCGCTCCGCTGTTCTAGAAGTTTTCGTACCGATCCAATTCCTTTTTTTCTTTTTGTAGCACGGTTTCGGTGCGAGGGCGCGGTCCGACGGTGCAACGGTTAATTGATTTTGCCCGGAACTTCCGTAATTTGATTACCATATTCGTGCTGCACAATACGATGAGAAAGGCAACAACGGTTGAACGACGGCGACGTGTGGGAGAGGAGGACGCGCCGATGGACACGCAGGCTCGGCCGACGCGTCTGCACTGCATGATTTTCTTCCTGATTAAGCCCAATGTTTTTGTGAATGTGTGCACAAAATTTCTACCGAAGCGTGAATACTGAAGAATTGATTCCTTTCACTCCTGGCTTTGAAAAGCTTTGAACTTAAATTGGGGACAGCGCAGCGAGCCATAGAAAGGCAAATGAGAGATGTACATTAAGAGGCTGAAAGAGAGCTGAGTGGATGAGAAAACAAACGAGAGTTAATGACATCCTTGCCGAAACCAACAAGAAAAGGTCATGAACGAGGCTTGTGATGCAAAGGGAAAAAAAATCGATGATTCTTAAGGGCAAGGCTGTGGATTCCAGTGGAAAGAAAGCGCAGCAGTGGGCAGCAGAGGGTCAAGGTGGTAGACAAGACTAGGAAGTTTGCGGGGATAAAGTGGTCACAACTGCCACAGGACAGAGTTAATCGGAGATCAATGGAAGAAGCTTCTACCTTGTTGTGGATGTTGTTAGACTCTTCATGATGATGAAGATAACTCCTAGCCTATTCCCGCTCAGGCCTCTTCGGGGACTGACTCCCGTGCTGAGCCTTGTACTTTCTGTCAGCACTTGCTATTCAGTATTATCATTAATGGCACCCTGAAATTATTATGATGCTCATATTCTAATGCAAGAAATCATTATTCGTGGTCCTTGCCTGTATTAGAGTCAAATTTTAAAGCTCTGCGTCGACCCTATGATTCAAAAATAAGTATTTAAAACTGCGGCTCGCAACCATTAGGGCGACACGTCACCGCACGTTCTTAACCACCCCTGCCTCGATGGCGATAACGGGCAGTCTGGGCGGACCCTCTCAGTAGGCGTGCCCATCTGACGTGGGCAGGGGAGTGCGCAGCGGGATACAGTCCTCTGTTGATGTTTTTTTTTTTTTCGCGCGTCGGCGTGTATGAGGTAAAGACAAGAATAGGAACTTTATTTTTAATCGCCGATATATTCGATGTTAATAAATGTGCCTTTAAAAAATTTTCCAGTGTGTTGACGAGGGGTAGAATACAGACCACTCATGCGCAGTAAATACCATTTCATAGTCCCTTCGCTCCTCTCTTAGGAGAAGAGCGATATGGTGAAGGCGAGAGAAAAGTGAAGCCAGAGAGAGGGAGGGGGTGCTCATTGTTTGTGAAATCCAAAACAGTGAGACCTGCTGGCTGGCATCTAAGGATGCACCGGTTGGTTTCGAATATAATGAAGGTCCCAACTCTTTCCCAACCTGTCCTACCTTGTCCTTCCTTCGTGCGAATACGTATGCGACACACACAAACGCAGGCTGTTCATACTGACGAAATTGCAGGTAATGAATGGGCACATGAAGGCTGCGGCGACGAAAGTGGCAGCTTTAAAAATGATTTACCTAGAAACAATACACCACATAGCTACGCCATTAGAAAAAAATTGGAAGTGGTTTAGCTCTGGTTAAACCTGGAGGATTGCGAAAGCAACGAGGAGAGAGAGAGAGGCGATGGAGAGCGCGCGGCAGCGGCGGCGGCCCCGGCACGCTAGCTATGCGTCGCTACTGCGCATGCGCAACTGGCGAGCGCGGCGGCGGCACCTCTGAGTCACCCGCGCAGCGACGGCAGCGGTGCGCCAGCTGTGCGACGTGTGACGTCACTGCTCCTCGCGCATGCGCAGTATGGCCTTTCGTCAGCCCGCGAAATGGCTCGGCGACTCGCGTAGTGTTGCTTTCGCAACAAAATAACAAACATTTTTCTTTTCTTCGTTATGAAATAACTGGATTTATGGGAGTTTAAAGTTCCAAAGCAACTCAATCTATGAGAGACGCCGTAGTGAAGGTCTCCGGAAATTTCTACCAATTTGGGTTCTTTAACGTGCACTGACACCGCACAGTACACGGGCGTCTAGAATTTCTTCTCCATCGAAATTCGACCGCCGCGGCCGGGATCGAACCCGCGTCTTTCGGGTCAGCAGCCGAGCGCTATAAACCACTGTGCCACCGCGGCGGCTCCTGAACAATTTCAGGTTCATGATGACGGAAGTAATCGCAAGCGAAGGCGCCCTCTCAAAGAACGCCGCCAAGTGTCCTCGCTCGAGACTGGCTATGTTAGCAGATATTTTTGCGGGTCAGCGGCATTTTAATATACGACCGAGGATTTGGAAACACTGCGGCTGTCAGATTAAGCTTCGCTTCCTGGCGCGCGGTCATAAATTCCATAAGGAGGAAACAAAAATCAAAGTGTAAACCCCTTAAAACAGGCTCGCGTTTCCTTTGGAACCTTCGGGACACCTCGAGGCAACTGAGACCGCATTGTTCCGGCTGGCTTCAGATGCAAATTACGTTACCGTCGCGCACCCGGAATTTGAAAGTGAGTGCCTCTCAGTGTCGTGATTTACGGTGAGAAAAAAACTGTGAGAAAAATTTCTGGCTGAACGAAATTCGCTGCCCAAAGGAGCCTTCAGTCAGGCACTCATGTCGCGCTCTTGCGGCGAGGAGCCGTCACTTCTCGTTAAATATGAACGCTTGTAAGTTTAAACCAGTTTCCACAGGTTTGTTCCTGAACCTAACCAGTTGCTCCGCTTTCCCGTACGCGTTCCTGCGGGGCAGATTTTTTTTTTAATATACAATAAGGAATAGACTATTGGCTAGGATATGCATCAGTGCATTATGACGATGACCCGCTGATGTGGCGCAGCGACAAAGGCGTTTTGCTCCCGAGTTCGTGGTCGTGGGTTCGAATACCAACCGCAGCAGCTTTGGCATACTTCGGCGGCTTTTTGAACAATTTGAGTTGGTGATCACATCCCACCACTTGAAGTGCCCTCGCTCCGGTACCACAAACCGCTTTTCAAAATATCAAATCAAAGTATTTAAAAACATCCAAAAACCAGAAAATCGAAACCGAAGCTGGGTTTCGACCAAATGGTGACGTCACCCTATGACGCCACGGGTACTGTCACAAGATCTGTCGTGTGCGCGTTGATTGGCCACACTGGCGAATGTAAGTGAGAGCTTGGGTCGTTATATGTCTGAAGAGATCGAAAGGCAGCTCGAAATTCTGTCCTTCAGCAAGCGCAGAGCGAATATCGACAACCGTGCGTCCAGTGACGCCACACACGCAAGGCTGCCCGTAGGAATCTCCGCGGTTGAGGCCACGAAATTGGAAATTTTAAAATTCCCTTGCGCTGCAGCAAAACATTGCACCTCTGAAAAACTCGGCTCACAAGACCAGAAAACAGCGGAGAAGATACCGTAAAAGATCGAGTAAAAGCAGAGGAGGTAGAGAAAATACCGTATTTGTCCTTTAAAGAACCCTAGTCAGTCGAATTTATTTCTTTTACACCTCAATTGGTTCAATTAAGGTTCAAAAATTGGTTTAAAAAAAGGCTCTGCGTATAATCGGTCAAATGTTTTTAGGGGATTAATATTTCACCTATGTGACAGTTATTTTTCGTTTTCTCATCGGCATGATCTTAAGCTCACTCCGGGTTCTTTACGTCTTCGCATTTTATATTTAAAATTATTGCATGCGTTAATTAATGCTTCACGATTTGAGTCACTTGGCAGCTATTTAGAATTTTGTAAACCATCATCATTAAGAAGCTACCACTAAATAAACATTATATCTATCAGTCCTTGCGCTGGCTTGTTCAAATACAGCTTAGCGTTCCTCTAACAATAGATATTAGAAGCGCCCTTCCTCGCCTTACTCGCGCTCTGCGTTTGAAAGAAATTTTAGATACTGCAATCCGTCAGTACTTACTATGCCTTTCCTCATGCTTTCATACTATATCACGTGCTGCGGATCGTTACGATTTGTTTCTGCATTTTTATCGCCTCAAGCCAACGAAATTAATTAATGGTTATTTGCTTAGCTTATTATTTACTCGGAGCCGCCTTTCATGACGTTTTCGTGGTTAACTTGTAGTTTCGGCACTTTAACACATACCACACCAGACTTCGACAATGTTGATGTGGAGTAGTGCGTGCAAACTTGACTGTTTACCGTGCACGCATGAATGCTTCTACACTAAACCAAGGAGATGGTTTGAGAGGCTACAATGCTTCTAAGCATTGTAGCCTACAAAAGTATTACGTTGTTTACGGTGAGCTGTCGCAATGACCGCACAGAGGAAGTCAGCCTTGCCATCCTTTGAAGAAGCACCGCAAAGCATTCTAAACGGATTACACTGCTTCATTCTCGCAGCCTAGTCAAGCACCTGACATAGCTTCGGAGCAGATGACTTACAGTCGACCAGTGCTTACCTTATATACAGCTCGTAAACGCCTGGAATAAAGCTCAAACTCAGCTCGCTCTAACGCTTCAGCCACCAGCTATTTTTTTACTATCGACTCCAGGTGGCTTTGCCTTCTCTTTCCTTACACACAGCGCTTTCAAAAATGAATGTATTCTAGCAGATTACACCAGTGTTCTGTTATCTTAAGTTGCATCTCCAGACATGCAAATCAGCGTCCTTAACTGCTAGATTAATTAATAACTATTGCTTGGTTTAAATAAAATGCCAGCCTCTAACTTACCTGTCAACCTTTTCCTTGTACTCCGATAATCGTGAATAACAAGCTCGGTAGTTTGCCCGGCATAGCCCTCGCGTCATTGCACGCCATCCATAACCAGTTTAGTATTATAGTCAAGGGGCATTACTACCAGTGACTTGAAACACAAATAGACCAACCGCCTACCGTACTTTCTAACCGCTCTCTTCCAGAATGCCTATTACTGTAAAAAATTGTAATAAATGACCTTTGTTTGGCTCAGCCATTGCTAATAACGCGGAACAATATGGAAGCATGAGCAACATTGCAGCGTTCGTGCCTGTGCAGACAGGTAAGCCTCCAGCTTGTGCGGTCTTTCGTATCACCCACAAGTGCAGTCGCAGCCAAAATGTTGAGCCAACGAGGATGAGTGCATAAGAAGGCAAAGCTGAGCACATTCGCAGCCTCGCTCGTGGAGGCAGCCACGTCGTTCCAGAAGCGCAACATCCGGAAAACATCCAGGAAACATCCAGGAAAAGCAGATAATTAAAAGCGTCGCTGTGACCGCAATGCAGGTACGGACCTAAATTATCACTCCTTTCGCAACCTTCCTGAAAGAAAAACAGCGACGCAATATCTACTGCAGTCGTTTTCCGCTCTACAGAGAGAAAGAAGACGCGGGAGTTGTAAGAGGGCGTATATTGAGTCATTTGGAAGAATAACAGGGCGCTCAACAGCCAAGAAAATCGCCTCACGGTCGTAGCGGTGGAACCTTCGTTTTCCGAGAGCATATAGCAATCTACCCTTGATTTGATTTGGGTCACATTAACATACTGTATACAAAAATACGCACAGACTGTATTATTTCATAGGCACTTCCTTGTGGTAAAGGTGCATATCGCTGCAGACATCTGGAGAACGCAAAACCCCTACAGCGATCCACCTTCATAACTGTACCTTGTAGCAAGCAATATAGCAAAAAAAGAAAGCAAAACTGATTCAGCAAAGAAGTTGTAAAAGCATGGAGGCCGCCACGAACAATATGCTATTTCAAACACCTTCACTCTAAAAGAAATGAAAATCAAAACAGTTGATACAATACCAACCGCAGGGTAATAAATACCAAACTTAGAAAAGGCTCGTAGATGTTCAACTTTTTGAAGGAACAAACCGCTTCAAAAAAAGCGGAAACATGCAAAACTCTCGCACTGAAATATTTTCTGTTTCCGCCAATCAATTCATATGAGCGTAATTTTGCTTGCGATTTCTTTCAGTACGGATAGAAATGCAAGGGCATCAACAAAGGTTCGTGCGCGCACTTATTCCCAATATATAGCTGGTGTGTACGAACGCCATCGAAAGGATAACACGCGTTGTTATAAAGATTTTATTCCATTTATTATTTTATTTATTTCATTATTTTTGACAACTCAATACAGAAAAAAGTAAGAAAAATAGAAACAAATATTATAGTAATTTTAGCCGCCGCGGTGGCTCAGTGGTTATGGAGCTCGGCTGCTGACCCGATAGACGCGGGTTCTATTCCGGTTGCGGCGGTCTAATTTCCATGGAGGTGAAATTCTAGAGGCCCGTGTACTGTGCGATGTCAGTGCACGTTAAAGAACCCCAGGCAGTAAAAATTTCTGGACCCCTTCACTACAGCGTCTCTCATAGCCTGAGTCGCTTTGGGACGTTAAACCCCAATAACCAACCAACCATTATAATTTAAGTTAGGAAAGCAATTAAAATAACTTCCAAAAATGAGCAATAGAACGTAACATGCCGGAACAAACAATATGGCCGTAGCACAGCGGTATGATGTAATAAGATTCAATAAAGGACAGCAGCAAGAAAGGCAGACCAAGGAACAATGAGCTGTGCCGGCGAAGGGCATGAATGATAGAGAGCCACGTCAAACAGTTATTGCCATGTGAAATTAAAGCGTCGTTTACTGTTCACTCATTTCATCACCGCATTAAAGAGTACTTAATTAATTTCCTGTGTAGTTCACATGCCTAAACAGTAGTAATCCTTGTTTAAAGTCTCATTTTCTTTGCATTATGTTACAAAGTTGTTGCTGTATATACTTTTTGTTCCGTTTTTCACACATAACATTGTAAATTTTTTTGTAGATTGTTTATTTATGCTAATTGATACACTGCTTTCCATTCTTTGCAATTTTACCCCACTTGATTTGTTCTAGGAGGTCCCCCCGACAGTCGTGTACTATGGGACCTCCTTCTGTACTGATTTTATTGTATTTGTATTACTATGTGCGTATTAAATAAACTTGAAACTTAAACTTAAACTTAAACTTACATAACACTATGTGCCATCGACCATTTTAACATTAAAAAAAAAAGAAAGAAAGGCAGACCAAGGAACAATGAGCTGTGCCGGCGAAGGGCATGAATGATAGAGAGCCACGTCAACCAGTTATTCTGAAACGAATAAGTAAGCATAAGACGACCGAACCAAAAAATCACACAATACAGTGTACAAAAGCGCAAAATAACTACAAGGAGGAAGCTTCGCAGGAAAGGCCTTTACGCTTTCATCGGCGTGCCCGGGGATGCCAGGAAATAAAGGAGAAATTTTGCACCAAGGAGAAAGGGAGAAAGGCTAACGGAGCGCATCGTGCACACTGCTCGCCCGGCTCATCACCTTCTTGGGCTTCTTGAAGAGCATAGCAGCCTCCCAACGCGAGCCCTCGACCCTGCAAGAACGAAGCCATCGCTACGCACCGGAGAAGGAAAAAAAAAAAAAAAGTCATAAGACTTTTGCGTCAACATCCACTCCGCCACAGTCTCTACACGACCCAATTTACTCTTTCGCCGGTGGAGCGTTGCTTTCGAGGGAAAAAGAAGGCTCATGGTGTGGCCTGGAAGATTACGAAACTGCGTATCAGGAGTGCCACGTTTGCTTTGCGCGCTTGTTTGCAGAGAACATTTGAATAAATGCGAGCGTACTGAAGCGCGTCGCTTTGTGCCTCGAAACAAACTTTTGCAAGTGTGAGGGTGCTGCGATAATATTTTTCATTTAGGGCTAACGCTGAACTTGTGTGAACTGTGCACCTGCGCCGAGTTTGAAGTTCTCTTCCCGTCAAATCTGTTTTGCATGGCACGGGAACGCTTTAGCCCGTCTTTAATGCCAAGACCGTGCCATCTCCGCTACGTATTTCCTACTTTTCATCGCAAATTTTCCTTCCATTTTTAAAACTTATTGAAGCATTATTCGGTGTGGAGCTTTCCCTCAAACTGTGCGTTGCTCTCTCCCCGTCGTCTGAAGAAGCCGACAAGCAGCGCACAGGAAGTAGGTCGCACCAGAATTTAATTGGTCTTCGAGCTCATGCATTTAGCTCAAGCCTTATAAAGTCATATACTCAAGCCTCATAAAGTCCCCTAAAACGAAATGCGAGTGGCTGGTTGTAGCTATTTCTCATGTTTAGATATAAATGCTACATATATTGGTTTGTTGGTTTATTGGGGTTTAACGTCCCGAAGCGACTCAAGCTATGAGAGACGCCGTAGTGAAGGGCTCCGGAAATTTCGACCACCTGGGGTACTTTAACGTGCACTGACATCGCACAGTACACGGGGCTCTAGAATTTCGCCTCCATCGAAATTCGGCCGCCGTGGCCGGGATCGAACCCGCGTCTTTTGGGTCAGCAGCCGAGCGCCGTAGCCACTGAGCCACCGCGGCGGGGAAATGCTACACATATGTCATGGCCACAAAGGTCTTGTACACAGAATGTACTACACTACATAAGTCAAGGATTTAAAATTCATTTGTGCGTTACAGGAGCTAGCAAGGTAGACCGTCCAGTGGTAAGGTAACTTAAGACTATATTTCTTCACTGCAACTAAAAACCTTGCAAAGCTTAGAGAAACAATTTGTAGAGCATCTTAAACTCATTTATTTAAGCGATTTCCCTATTGCCATTTATTGCAGAATAGCATTTTTTCACGCATATATGAAAGCCCGGGAATATAAAACGAACCCGTGTATCCATCTGCTCGCAAGCTGCGATATCCGATCTCCTCTTACGCCACACATCTGCGACATGTGAGCACAGCGCTTCCACAGCGCTTGCGTCAGGAGCACACAGCATTCCGGCGAGTGATATGGCGACCGCACAGGGAGCGCTTTGTAGTGCCAGGAGCAAAACCCAGCCCAGAAAGCAATATGGCGATGTCTAGTTTCGAAACGTCTCACTGACACTGAAAAAAGTGGCCGGGCAGCGACACATGAGTTGGGGAGGACGTCCACGAAAGTGGCCTGTTCCGCTCCCATCGCTCTAAAACAGGATAAGCTCTCCTCCTTTCGACATCACCATACTGCTTATCGCTGTAAGGAACACCTACTCCTACTGTTTTACACAATGCGTGGGAAGCCAAATAATGGCGTGAATATCGCTACCTGCTCAAAATGTTTAACTCTTGGGCTACTTTGCGCCAAAATCATACCACATTAAAGCACTTTTCCTCCTATCTTTTACGTCTCTATAAGCGGGTATGTCGTTGACCTCGTTTTCTTTTTTTTTAAAAAGGCAACGTAGCAGGCCTCCGAAGAAATTCGTTAATGAGCTGCACGTCTGAAAGCACTTATGTCAAGGCATGCGAGCAGCTGATGGTGCAGTCTTTTTTCTTTTTCTGAAACCAAAGAAATAGCAAGAAGAAACTTACTCAGACAAACTTTTCTAGTACTCTCCAAAACTTTCAAATGAAAAGTTTTATGCTCAATTTTCTAGGGAGCTTCGTTACTCACTCAATTACAACAATGCCAACCTACCGAAGTAATAACAAAAATACTTCAAATTGTGGCGGAAGTTCAGTTAGAAGTCCTGCACTTAATCCATACGTTTCCGCTGTGTATCACGTGTCCTCTTGATTTCATACAACGGTGCGTTGCACCATGTTTTATTTTCCGAAACTGTTTTTCAAGCATAGTGCTCTTGCTTTCCTTCGCAGTAGTTGTTTCACTACAACTAATAACAAGTGTACCAATTGTTCCTTTCCTTTCAAGCTAATGAGACAAGAAAGGGGCCTCTAAAGGAGCAATGCAAAATTTCTTGTTTACTTTGCACGTTGTCTGTTATCGCTTTCAGGGCTGATTTATTGAATCAGGCATTTTAAGTTTGCTAAGACATCACGCGCGACTCTGCTAATAGATCTTATAATGTCTTCTATAAATCATTGCGCTTGTGCGCCGATGTACATGGTCTGTTCTGAAAGTAGTAGGACTGATTTTTTTAAACAAAATTTATCGAAGAGAATAGTACAAACGAATAAAATTTTTCGAGGTAGCACCCTTCCGCACCTACACGCTGCTGCCAATGAGTTTTACAGTTTTCGTACGCCTCCAGGAACGCCTGGACCGGAATGCTGTTTAGATCCCTCGTCACGGCCTGTTGAACCACCTCTACCGATCCGTGATGTTTCCCCTCGAGCGTCGATTTTATTCTCGGGAACAGAAAAAAGTCTGGCGGGGCCAAGTCGAGGCTGTAGGGGGGCTGAGGAAGCGTTGCCGCCTTGTGCTGGACAAAAAAATTGGGTTCCTCAGTCAGATGATGAAGAAGATCCTACCGGTTGGCCTTTTCCTCCTCTGACAACACTCCCGGCACCAACTTCGCGCACGCTTTCCTCATGGATTTCTGTCACGATCCCAAAAACTTGGGTTTGAGGAATGCTGAAGTCATCAGCAATCATTCTGATACTCATTCTACGATTACTGTTAAGTAAATGTTTCCCTCACTACACATTTTCGTTGGTCTTGCTGGTAGAAGGGCGTCTGAAGCGGCCGTCTTCCTCCACTCTTTCCTCACCTTCTCGGAAAAGCTTGTGCCACTCAAAAACACCTGATCTACCCATGGAAGTGTCACCGTAGGCCTCCTTAATCATGTTGTGAGTCTCTTTGCCCGTTTTACTAAGATTTACTCAAAATTTGATCGCGTATCGCTGATCCAGTAAACGCTCGACGATTCTGCGTGACGAGACGTTTCGACAGGGGTTCACAGTACAAGCGACCTCCTCTCTTCAACGGCCAAGAGCCGACTGCCGATTTTCCCCAGCATTCCCAATATCCCCCTTCAACGATGCTGCACGCGCAGACCACCTCTCGTCCGCCCGTTCGCCCAGGAAAAAACCAGTCCTACTACTTTCAGAACAGACCCTGCATGTTGGGAGCGAGTGTTGCATCAACGTAGTTATCCTTTCATTAGCTACATGGCACTCTTGCCGGCTAGTTAACTTCGAACAGTTCTCATTTCTAATGTTCCGGATGTTTACTTTCAATTTGTCCAGAGCTACGTAAATAAAGACACCAGTTAAGCTTCGCGCATCGTAATAGAACTGCTGCAGCCGGCAGACCACTGCTCCCACGAGGTGCAAAAATGGAAAACACAGCTCTACGTAAAACTTTAAAGTAGAACTACACACATTTTCGCTATAATTAGACCTAAAAAAAAAAACTAGGCTGATGCCTTTCCGCAAAAGGTTCTCCGGAGCATCAGAAAACGACGTGTTCAAGGATAATCTCTTTGACGTAGGGATTATGTTGAAAGTCGCGCCTGTGCAAGTGCAAAGCTCCATTTAAGTCCCACAGCACGTGCTTTCGCCATCGATACTTTCTGGTATCGTTAGCAGTTCTCCCGCCGGCGCTAATGAATTTCGGATGATGAAGTTGGTATTGTATCCGCGCTGTTTTGCCTCAAGCGCAGTCTTTTTCTGGGTGTGAGTCAGATTTAAGCTGTATTAATAAAAAGCAGCATTGGTTTCAATCAGCCTTTCATGAATATTTATTATTATTCATTTAACTCCTTTTTCTTTTAAAGAATTTTTGTTTAAAATTTTTCCGGACCTTTTTTTAAGCTTGTTTCGCGATTCTATTTCCACTGTGTCTGACTATCTTCCACTGCGTTCTCGCATATGAATAAATGCTTGTTACATTCGTAAAACAACAAGGTTTTACTTAACAGAAAATGAAGAAAGCTTCCAAAATTACTTCGACAACTTTACACGTGTTCATGACTTTGTCTTATTATTAGACGGGAAGTTTGTCTAGTTCTCCTCCTGCTTTACCCTTTTAGGGGGAAAATTAATCACAGTGCAGAGTGAAATTTTCAGACATGAAGTTGGAAACTAAAACAAACTGCTCAGAAAATTTGGTTTGGTTTAAGAAGTTTTAACGTCCCAAAGCGACTCAGGCTATGAGAGGCGCCGTAGTGGAGGGCTCCGGAAATTTCGACCACCTGGGGTTCTTTAACGTGCACTGACATCGCACAGTACACAGGGCTTTCTGTGTATTGCGGGGTCTAGCCCGAGTACCCTTGCTGAAACCAGCAACGCCGCCTGCAGCCTGAGCATTTTGCAGGAAGCAGCTAAAGTCACGCAATGCGTGTTTATTTGATGATTTATTATTTACTCTTTGAGTATCTGCATAACCCTGCAAACACTTAAACGAGCGGTGCTTCACAAAAGAAAAATAATGCACGAGCACGAATAAGTTTACGCTCACAAAACATCAGCGCATCGGTAACTGCGCATAGCATCTTGTAGTTCGCTTGTAGCCACGAGCTTTTGGTTCTGAGACGTAGTTTTCATAATGCACACCTTTCGCAGAAACCTTCTGCGTCGCCCAGGCAACGGCAAAGCCCGCCGCGGGAGTGCCACTCTTTACGCTGTGAGGGACCCCGTGCTTTCCCCGGCGTTCCAAACGACGCCGCCATGTTGATTGCCAACGGCTAGATGGAGTTCACCCGCTCCGGCTATTCCGTTGCTCCCATCTGCCTCTTCTCGCTTGTCAAGGCAGATATATGTCGCGTATGTCTTGTTTTTGTACTCTCCCCTCTCTTCTTTTTTTTCTATTTTGTCCCGGCTTTGGCGTCCCCTAGCAAAAAAAAAAAAAAAGGCTAGTTCACTTCCAGTTTTCTTCCTCACATTTATTTCTCTTGTTCCTGTCCGGGGCGCAAGAGTTGTGCAAACGTTTGCCCTTGTTACAGCCAGGGCCAATTTCACGGTCCCTGCTCGGGCTGATTCAGCTCTTCCCAAGTCGCCGTGTTTCACTCGCGGAGAGCTTCGCCACGGCAACGAAATTCCCTACCATTCTCTTTGTTGTTCATCTGCTTGTTGCTGCGGCATTTTTTGCGGTATAATTCAATTACACCCCGCCTCGGCACAAAGTTTCTTCTTCCTTATTTCGGAGGCTGGGTTACAGATCGTGAGGAGACCGGCCGTCAGCAAGAAAAAAAAAACTACGGTGAACCACGAAATTCCGCCCAAAAACTAACGGTCAGCAGTTTCTGAGTGGGCACAAGTTGAAGCGTAGGAGCGATTCCATAGTGTAAATTGGCAATGATGTCACTTCTTCATTGCCTTCCACAGTGCAGCAGTTTTTATCAATTTTTGCACTGCCATAGTTTAAAACGCGCCTTTCGCAACTCCCCTCTCCACCAGCGCGGCAAATCCCGATAGTAACTTCCTGTCGCTAACGGG
>NC_143017.1:121676861-121691861 GCF_055824585.1 Amblyomma mixtum
ATAACCTGTGCCCAGCCTGAGGCGACCGAAAACCTTGTGTTTAGCGCTCTTTGGCCTTAGACGCCCTTGTGCCAAAAAGCACAGCAACATCATCATAACCTGTGCCCTGCCTATTATCTTTCTAGAGATTTGAGCAAGTTTGTGCGATTCAATTCATTACTGTTTAATATTTTTTGGAACAGTCCTCCGAGCTCTTTAATATATAACGGTGGTTTTACGGAAGGTTAAGCAGAATTAAAAAATAGACTTTTTGATCTGTAGAAATGGCTTCTTGCCATACCAATACCAATGCCGCAGTACCAATGCTGGATGATATCAGAAAAAAGCTACTAAGCTTGGCAACCAATTTCTGATCATTAACTCAATAAATGTTCCACGGTAGAGAGGGGGTAGAAATATGGGATTCTTGACAGCACAAAGCAAAGTGAACATAAGGTCGAGGAAGGAGCCTCAGTGTGCTCATCCAACGTTCATGCAAGAGGGCTTGTCTTCATCGGTGCGAAGCATTCATCGCTGGCTGCGGTTAAAGAGGGCCTTCGCTCCGAGGAGGAAGCCCCGGTGACGGGGAAGGGTTTTTCATGTGGTAAGGATCATGGCATGGGGAGCGTGAACCTGAAAGTTTGTTGTCCAGGAAGGGTGGCTACAAAGGAGGATTGGACCTATTGACCTGCAAATTTGCGATAAATAAAAAAGTCCAGCTCAGCAGAACAGCAGGGCGAAGAAATAACAAACATGGACTTGAAAGGCTGCGTGTCTAGGTATGGGGAAGCTGCAACAGGTGGCATAGTAAGTACAGGCTGAATTGACCTAGAACATCTGGCAGAAAGCAACTGAGCAGCACAGCAGAATGAAATACAAGGTAGTAATAAAGAAAATTGGTAAAAGATAATGACACCGGAAGAGAGGGGATGGAACAATAGAGAGATATCTTTTTCATGGCTGAGAATGTAATAAAAAGGAAAAAAAGGGAGCAGGCGGAGAAAGAGGGAAAGGAATGTGGAGGGCAGTTGTGCCAAGCATGAGTGCAGGAGGTGCAGAGCACAAGGCAAAAGATAAAAAAAAAAACGAGGAAGGGGGTAGCAATAAAGAAATACTAAGAAGGCCGGAGAAGGATGTTTTTCTCTTGTGTTAATTTTTCTCCGACCATATGCAAGACCTTTTCAAAGGATTTCATCAGTGCCAGATTATGCCTGAGACCTTTTAAGTTTCTTTTGAAGATGTTTATTTCTCTGGTTGTAAAGCTTTAAATTTGTGTATTAAGAATACCTCTCAGAATCTTATGTTTCTTGCAGATTTGAAGCCTGATTGCAGAATAATCAGTGGTGATAAGTTAATCGAGGTTATCCCCACGTTGAACAGTATGTTCCGAACTTGCGGCCTTGTCATTTGAGCATCCGCCCCGGATGCCGGAGTTGCGGGGTTCGATCCTCAGTGCCACCGGGTACCCACTAGTTATATAATGAGTACAAGCTTTCCCCTTCCTGATGCTCGGCTTTTTTAGGGTGAAATACTTCGGAAATGGGTTTTTGGCCCCATCTTGAGTCGAAGAAAAATCCTTTTGCCATAGTGCTGTTTGGCCACAGATGCCAATGCGCCATAATAATTCATCATCATCATCGTCATCACGTCCCATATTTGCCTTTAGAACGTTCTTTCCTGTGTCATTGGAGCTTGGTTTGCATTTGTAGATATGTAGCGGGCTGCTAGTGATAGCATATCTCTTTTATAAATTTCGAAAACGCGTTTATCATCGGCACTGCGGCTCAGCACATTTTCGCCACCGTTCGACCTTTCCAAAAATCTCGCCTCTTTGGCGGGCGCAGACATACGCCCACCACTACGCGTCACGCTATAGCGTATGTGCCGGGTGACCTTCTATGTTCCGCCCACGCTCCGGGGTACGTTGCTGCTCGCTGCTGCAGCCCACACGAGACAGATGTCCGCCAAGATTGATATTACGACACCGCAAAAGCGACCTCTGGATCTAAAAAAGCCTATTTTTAGACATCCTGGTTCGCATAATCATCTGAAATAGTTGTGTAAGAGCTCCGTGTTTAAAAACAAAGAGCAAATAATTGTTGGTTGCAACACGCAGTGAAGTTCAGAACTACATAAAACGAAAAAAAAAAAATGAAACATGGCGCGCAGTGCGAGAGAACCAAATATACTTCATGGTGCTCTTAAAAACTGTGACTGTTGCCTATACGCATTATGTGTTCTCTGCACAAAAAGATTAATTTATGACGGGCCTTCGCTGGCACATAAAGTGAAGAATATGAGCTGGGAAGGTACGTTGTTGAGGTGTGGACTTCACTGGGTCTGAGATCCTTTTATGCACTTACTCCTAGTGCCACTTCCTTTCCCGCAAGTTGCTGCCGCGTCTCCATTTTTATACTTTTCTTTCTCAACCCTCATCCTTCTGAGACTCGGAGCTAGCCTGGGCGGTCTTTCTGACATAGACCACACTATATTTCGTTTCCACCTAGGGATATTGGGAGCCCGATGTCGCATCTCGTCTTTCACTAAGGCACGAACGGGGACAAGGCGCGTGTTCCACCACCTTCGCTTTGCTGCCTAGTTGCTTACTTTTTGCATCCCTTTTGAAGGCCTGGGAGAGTGATGTTTCCCGCAGATCCCTATTTCTCCCGAAAGGCCTTTCCGGTGCCAGCGAGCACGTACGCAAAGACAGGGAACGAAGTCGTAGCTAGAAAGGATAACCTTTTTTTTTGTCCCCACCGTACGTTCTAGCCGCAGTACCCATGCAGGGCCCATAGGCGGGACGGGGACACACACGTGGGAGCCGGGTGGCTACAGGCTGGGGACGGCCAGATGCAATTGCCGCAGAATGTACGTGCCCAACGAGGTGCGGAGCGCAGTGCGGCCCCCACCGTCTACACGGTGGTCCCGTTATCCCGTCGGTGTTGCCGTGTTTTCTGCGGTGTGTTTACCAAGTCCTCCTCTTTTTGTTTTCTCGCCGCTGGTCTCTCTTGTGTTACTCTCGCCTGTTCTCTTTTGCTGACTGTTCCTCCCGCACCTCGTTGCCACGCGCGTCACCGTTGCGGTAGGCCGTTATCTCCTGCGACGTGCTCTTCGCGTTGCGCGCGTGGGCAAAACAACGCGGTCCGCGCGCTCTTATCTTGTTGTTTCCGAACCGCGTGTAACGGTAACGCTGTTGTTTCTGAGGTGAGGGCAAAAGGGGCATTGCATGCGTGATAGACCGTCGCGGCTGATCCCGGAAGTACCCACCTCGCGCCGACGCCAACGCTGCGATGCACTGTGGGTATACGAGAGGCGGGAAATAATTACTAGAGCGAAAAGGAAAGAAAGGGGTGGCGAAAAACACGAGGAGATAGAGCTTCGACGTACTTTGGCGGGGCCCCGCGTGCTGATAAGGCGCGAGCGCAGCCCGTAGACGGAGAGGGCGTGTCGCATGCCTGTGCATCGTGAGCCCCTGGGTGTGACCGTTCCATGGGCACTGGGGCAAGAACATGAAGTGCTTTCCGGTGCCACTTTTCTGCGGTGTAATTGATTACCGAACAAGTGCGGTAACATAGTTTGTTTGCTTTTGTTGGGTTTTATGGTGCACAAGCCCATCATGAGCCGAACACGTTATCATCGTGAAGCGGAATTTACAAGCAGAGGCCGCTGTCGCTCGGGCCCGTGACGATGGGAGTTCCAAGAAGACATGCAATGTGTGAGGCAGCAAAAGGTATAAAGGGCTTTCCTTATTGCCCACATAACTGAAGCATTGTAATCAATAACTGTAAAATATTTTACAAAGCTCCATAAACGAAACATTCAGGATACTTACACTGCGTACAATACCTTCGGTGTTTCCATGTGCAATACGCTTTTAGCAGCAAGAAATGAAATCACCTGGCACGCTGAGCATGCGTTATGTGCCGAATCTCTCTCTGTACATTATTTATCAAACATTATTCGGCAGTTAGCAAATGAAAACATTAGGTATTGCAAATAATTTTTACTTCGGTTTTATGGCACCAAACATAGCATGCCATCTGCCTCCATGCGAGCTTCATATTCTGCGATAATTTGCTTGGAAACACTACATAGCTCCTGTCTCTCTTTCAAGAGCCTTTCAAGACAATGCAGTACTAGCGCCCAAATCAGGTGCGAACTATGCAGACCAGAGGTTATACGCGCAGCTGCCCAGCCTACTGAATCAATATCCAGTCATTTTTGAGTTGTTATCAGCCAACCAGCCACACCTCAGAATCAAGATTTACCTTATGGAGGATTAGGTGGAACAATCTTTGTGTCATGTGGATTTTGATCAATTTGTGCATAAACAAGTAATTTTTCGTGCCTGTAAAATTGTCTTTACAGGTATTTTCTATTATTTCTTCCTTTGTGCGCATATCTGTAATGTGCGTAAGCATGCATAGAATACTCCTCGTATTTTCGTTTATTGTGTTTTGTGTAGAGATGTATATGTACTTGACACACATGTTTCGGATGCATTGGATCTGCAGTTTTGTTGTTATGATATTTTCAGGAATGTAGTGCACAAGCGTTTTCAAACTGAATGCTTCTAGTGGTTGCCACTGCTGTCAAGAGTAGTATGATAGCGTGTGGCGGGAAGCTGCCCTGAGCCTTCTCACTGGGGACAAACTTCGTAATTTTGCCTCAAAATAAAATCTACTAATACTACTTCTAGAAGCATAAGGGTGGTTATTGGCCTGAGGCGGAGCTCTATGAACATCGAAGCGCAGGCTTTATGCACGCTCGCAAGAAAGAAGTAAAAGCAGACAGCATTCGTTCTACAGCGCCGTTAAGTGGTGTCTAGACGAGATCATTTCTGGCAAACTCCTACGCCAGAATGAGGAAGGAGCTTAATAGCCGCGCGCAAACCCCGTTAAAATGAAGCTCTGAAAACTGAAGCCGTGTTGAGACTTTGCAAAAGGGCTTATGCGCAAGAGTAGGTGCGTAAATACAGACAAGGATTCGCTCTTAGCGCTCCTTAAGTCTGTGTATGCGTATGTGCGTTTATAAAGGATTCAGCTTAGTTTAAGCGCACATAGTTGTCATAGTCGTGCAGATTCGTTCGCAACTCGCAGGATTTGCGGTAATCTGTCGTGTCTTTCTTTTGATTTTGCGAAAATGTAATCGAGAGGAACGTTTCCTGGGCTTTTGTGCGCGCCGAACATTGAGAAAAAATGGAAGCGCTCCCAGACGCTGTTAAGACAGAAGATAAATGCTTCTAGAGTCTGCTCACAAAGTCCAAGAGAGTAAAATAACGCGCTTCAGCTCACTTGTATTTTGCCCGGTTCAATATACGCACTGTTATGTTAGAGCGGATACTGTACCATTTAGAATTATGGGCATTTGAAAACATTCCGCGCTAACTTCTTGATCATTTTAAGGCGAAAGCTTTAGTGGCTCATACTTCGTCCGTTAACAAAGAGTGTCACATGCGTTTAGCTTTGGAACTAAAATATATAGTAGGAAACCAATGGCTGCTTCAGATAGAGGAGGAAAAAATGAATCCACAAACCAAGTTTCATGACTGTAGGTTAATTAGGACATTATTTATAGGCAAGAATGTCTAAATTGCGCCGAGACAGCGTGGACGTCAATATGGCCACGGGAACAGTGTGACGGCACATCCACCGGAAGTCGTCACGGCATAGTGAAAATTGTCACGCAGTGTTCAGAAAAACGTCGGATTTGTGTCAAATTGGATGGAGAAATGTGTAATTAACCGTAATTAACACTTAAGATCCCCGAAGATGTACAATTTGGGTATCGATATAGCCACGGGAACGATGTGACGTCACAACCACCGGAAGTCGTTCCGGCATAATGTCCTCGGCTTTCGCCTCTCAACACTTTAGTTGCCAAAGTGTCCACACAATTTTTTTTTCAAAATTAGCGACGCACTTAATACCTCAGCTAATGCGGGTAACGCTGAGCCCGCATAGCAGATGGGTTTTCAGGCGTGTACTTAATGCAGGTTTTAAAATGCTGACTGCCGTACGTTCACTTTTCCTGCTTTGTATTTGTTTGAACCCTGCTGTGTCGCCCGATCTCGGAGGCCAAGTATTCGCATTATGAATGCCGCCCAGGAACACCATGTCGCTGTGCTGTACACTCCTGCCCTCATGGACTGATAGCGCCAGCATGCTGTGCAGTGTCGGAGTGGGCGCCGTTTTCTAACAGTCGTTAAAGGGAACTACTGCATCCCTTTATGCGAATTACTCGAAAAAGAGCTCGAATACATGGAAAGATCGAACAGTTTAGAAGAATTCAGAACGTAAACTAAACTATTTGAATCGTTCGACGAACTGAAGAAGTGGATACTCGATTCGCTATTCGACCATTTAGAATTTTCGCACACCCCTACTATCTCGCCCGCTTTATCCTCCTCCTTAGGTATTGGGTAGTCAAACGAATGCTACCTGTTGAACCTTCGTTCCTTTCATTCCTTCTTTCTCTATTTAGCATTTATGCACATGTAATGAATATTGGCCCAGTCAGGGCAAGCTGCGGTGCAGTTTATCCCTGCCACGCCACCGCATCATTCCTGATGAAGGGGCCCAGTCAGAGAACATTTCCACTTTGATGGTTCTATTTGTTAGCAGATGCCGAACTTCGCGTAGATATATTATTGCACATAAGTTGTCAGTACAAAGAAGGTAACACATCAACATAGTCGCACATTCAAACGTGGTTCAAACGGCAAATGCAGCTCATTAGTTACTTACTATACAAACTCTGATCTTGGTGCAATATTTTTAGCGAGTGGTTGCATAAATTTGTTGTCAAAAAAGGTGGCTGAAAATTTAGCACCCAAAAAGAATAACACAAGGTACAGGCATGAATTAGTGGACCTAAGAAAGCGTTTTTCTTGCCTTCATTTTTTTCTTCTTTTCGGGGTTTGGCGTAAGTTTCTCCACAACGTACCATCTGTTCTGCTCGTGAAATTCTGCTCGCCCGTAGACGGCTCGGGCGCAGCCTCACAGCGTTTCCAAAGTTTCCCCGTCCGCTTATGCGGTACGTTCCGAAGCTTGGACCATGAATAACTCGGCCGCAGTGTTTTTCATCCGTCCTTTCGCTCTGCGTTTTCCGTAGTCCCCAAGGGTGTCGTAAAGAGCGGCCCTCAACTTGACAGCCAACTGGGTCGAGCGAGCAGCGATATGTTTCGTTTCGCTGCTGCCGGTGGTCTCTCTGCGCCTGTACTACGTCCGAAACAAGCAACCTGAGCGCTAATGAGGTAGAGCACAGTGTGGGACGGCAGACAGTTCAACAATGGCAGACGTGGGTTCTGGAGTAAGGCTTGATTTATGGAGCTCGGTTTTCGCTGCTGCTCTGAAAAGATAAGGTGCAAAGTGGTGCGAAGGAGAGAGGAAAAGAGGGAGAGAAAGAGTGGAATGGCGCCTAATTTGACCCTAAAGCAGTACTGGGAATAGCTGCGTGGTAGCTGCAACGGTAGCTTCGGGCGGGCTGGTATTGTGACATAAAGACAAATGGCCGACCCTCCTTAAACTCGTGCATGCAGAGGCTCGTTTAACTCAGTCGTTTGTAAAAGCAGATCCAGATCCTTTCTGGCGTCACAGAAGTGGTTCACGCGGCAGCTCCTATTGTCTGATTCTTGGCAGACGACCAGGAGCCGCCGTTTAAAGCTCGACAGACACTTTCTTTCTGTTTTTGCTGACATAGTATCCCATGAGGAACAACAATAGCTTTGTTTCACGCAAAAAAAAAAAAGACAACAACCTGTCAGTGGATACTGTGTGGCGGATGTTTCACCGTTTAGAAAGCAATTCAAGCGCTCCAGTCTTTAGGTAACTTAGTGTTTGGTTTAGAATTGATTAGAGATAAGAGTTTTTATGTAGTCACGCATCCTACTTAGCCTATGTACCGTATTGGAATGAATAAATAAAAATATTATTATTATTATTTGTCAAAAGTAACCAGGCTGCATGGTTTGCTTCTAGCTTGTATAGTGGAGCCCTTGTGGCTTTCCTAAAGATCAAAAGGTGTCGGAAGGTAAGAACGCCCCCAGTCCTTACCTTTAACGACAATTTCAACTTCAGGGAAGCTGTAAGGGCTCCACTGTACGAGCTAGAAGCAAACCATGCAGCCTGGTTACTTTTCACACAGACTGTACTTGCTTGCATCTGGACGGAGCTGCAATTGCTCGAAACGGCAAACGTTAGCCGTTATTATTTCATTGTTATCCGTAGAACAAAATGGTATTTTATATTCGTAAGATGTAACTTTCGGCTACGTCGTAACATACTGCATTTCAGGGTTTTTAAGTTTCTGGGTTTCAATCATGAATTCGGCATTAAAGGTGAGCGTGATTTTGGCTGGAGGCTGTGGGTTATCAAATCTGCACACTGTCCAAGACTGCAGTAAAGCCGGATATCAGGTCCGTAACCTTGTTTGGGACACGCTGACCCGATTGCCTAGCGGGAGATGTGAGTGAAGCTACCGCCTAAAAGGGTCTCATATGTGATTTACATTCTATCTAAGGACTTCTCCATTCTGAAAAACAACCCTGCTGCCATCGAGGCAGTCTTCTATCAGATGTGTTTATCATATTTTGTCTTACTTCATTTTATTCTCTGAGTGAATTTCAAATAAGAACTGCGCTCCTGTTCATGAAATCTCGGGCATCTCTTGTACTTCTTTTAAGGATCTTGCTTTTTATGACGAAGCCAAAATGGTACGCAGTTCTTGTCTCAGAGTCTGTTGACCAAGCTACCTTGCTACCAGCTGGATGGCAGCATTTAAAATTCCATTAGATTCTGCATATTTTAAATTACGCAAGCAATGTCACCAGTGTCTCTGGAGCTTACAGCACAGGCAGGTGCACGCTTTATATTCATTTTTGTGCTCCTGGAGCATGTTTTTACTTAAACTGATTCCTACAGAGCCGCGGTTGGTTCAAAAACAGAGGGATTTGGACCGGAATAACAATGAAAGGTCGCGAGCTTTGGTCCTCATCTGTAATACATTGTAATAACTGTACCCGTTCTCGGTGCCCCATGTTTTCCTCTCTACATAAGGCTTTACTGGGGCGTACTCAAGCTCTAACTGTGACACTGTTTCTTTAATGCAGACCACAGAAGACATGTGCCGAGAAGATACAACTTAGATATATGTCTGTTCAAGGTTTCACGAGTGGTAATGATAGTATGCACCTTGGCTTCTCAGGTATGAGGCCATTTTTTCTGTCGATTAAAGCAAACATTGCCCGTGGAAGGATCCAAGGCCCTTTAATGCCATAGCACGTGAACCATTTGATCAAGTTGTTCTCTACTGGGATAACAGCCACATTTCGCCCCTGTTTTACCGTCTTCGTGATTCATTTATGCGCTCTGGATTCACAGCGAATCTGAAATGTAGTTTTTGCATTTTAATGTGTGTTTCTGTGACTTACAGACTGTATACCTATTTTATTAGTCATGGACCGAATAACTAAAAGCTTGTTTGCCACGATGGCAACACTTGAAAGTTATAGCTTAGTAATGAGCTACCGTGATCTACTTCCGCGCACCGCCTGTGCGCATGCATTGATTGGTCACGACGCGCCATCAGTGCACACTACTTGCCGGCGCCTGGCGCCAGCTGGCGCTGTTAGGGCGATGTGCGCACTCACTGTAGCGCACCGCGAAAGCAGATCACTGTAACGGATCGCGAATCACTCTATGCTATAACTATTGCAAAGCAGGACTACCGCGATTTAACGCTTTTTCATCGGAAATGGGAACAGAAGACTGAAATATCTCGTATAGACTTCTTGTTAAGCGCCTGTGCATAGGCATGTCCATGGTGCCGTTAATTTTCTTTCTGATTTCTTGTGCAGCCCGGCTGTCAAAGTAATGTGTGTGTACAGAAGTGTGGACGGTACACTTGCTGAATTAGGTAGAATACCGGTTTTCGCAAGAGCAAAAATAATGAGCAGAATCGAATGCCATGCACGGCTTTACTTTTTTGCTTTCTTTCTCCTGAGCAGTTGATGAAATCCTCACGGCGTTGAAGAGCTATGCGATGCACCCGCGCCTGAAAAAAATCACATGAAATAGAAAAGAATCTGCGTTGCTGCGACTTGATGTGCATAGTTAGTAATTGTGTCCCATGAAGAGCAACATGGCGTCAAATTGTTTTCCGTCTCTTTGTGCAGGGCAAACATGATGAGATTGCGTCAAGATTGCCGAGCGTCGTAAGCACTTTACTCAAGCAAACAATGAAGCGCAAAATGAAAGCAGAGTACGCAAAAGCAAGCGCAAAAGGCAGGCTAAAGTGCGCCAGGGATGTGCCAAGTGCTGTGGAAGAGACGGCTCTACTCTAAAAAGTAATTTCGAGCCCTCAGGCGAATGACATGCAGTGACCCACGACGTGAGGGCTTTGCACTTAGCTATCGTTTACATAGTGCTCTCTTTTCTTATGAAGATTTACCATTTTCCACACGCTCAAGGAGAAACCGTTGGTTTGTAAAGGGTTTGCGAACGATGTCGTTAGGTTAGCAGCGATTGAGAAAGATGAAAATGAAAGAATCTGAGGAAAGCGTTGTAGTAATAAATGTCGCCACTAAGGTGATGGAAGTAGATAGGGTAGACGTGGCCGCAAAAGTGTGCTGTTGTATATTTTCAGTCAACACTTTGTACGTGGCTTCACAACTCCGCGTAGACAATTATATAATAAATAACTTTTATTAGATAAATTTAGTTTTAGATTTTAGGACCTTCTGATGGAGGGTATCTTTAGCTTTCCGAAAATATATTACATTTGAGTATTCACGTCTTCAAAGATACTTTTTTATCGTTTGTACTGGTCGTGTCGAGCTGAAAGAAAAGAGTTTTTATAGGCTCTACTTCTGGCACCCCTATTTGGCTTGTAGAAAAATTGATTGGTAGCTTTGTAAATCTTTTGATATACAATATTTTTAGCTTTTAGATAATATGCTACACCTGGGTATTCGCGCCTTCAGAAATGTTTCTTTCACCATTTCTTTTTGTAAACCCTCTCAAAGCCGGAAGCTTTGAGAGGATTTACCTGCTTTTTCTTCAAAGGAGCATTTTTGGATCTTTGATGCACCTTTTTTTTTTTCACGACCAGTAAGGCATAGCATGCAGAATTTTACAAAGATTTTCTTTCTTTCAAAGATTTTTAAAAAGAAATTTTACAAAGATGGCTCGGAGACGAATCTTAGACTGAGTAAATTTGTATTTTTATGACTGAAGAAAACATTCATACGTGGAAATTTTATAGCACCGGTAAGAAAAACGAACATAATGAATCAATTTTTTGTTGAAACCATATAATTTTAGCCGTGTTTATGTAACATAAGAGTTTCTACTCTCTTACAAAATTTTAGGACTATGCATACAGTACTTTGTAAGAAAAAATTGCTGAGGCTCAGCTTGGCTAAGCCTTGGTAATACATGGCATTCCTTGGTTGAATACTTGATCATTTTAATACAACCACTAGAAGCCTTCGTCGTGGGGGAAGACAACGGCATGGCTACAGCGGAACGCCGACTAACCCCGAGACGCGCGTTGAGTGAGCGCCTGGATTGCCACGGAAGCCGTGTCTGCCTGCCCGGTGGAGCGAGCGTTTCATCTACACCGAGTGTGAACGCGCGTTCGAAATGCGCGGGTGTGACGGCTAGGGGTCCCACGGCGACGGCGCGAGGTGGAGGCCGGCTCTCTCATCCGATGTCACGTGGTGTGACGTCACGGTGTCACGTGGCGTGACGGCTAGGGGTCCCACGGCGACGGCGCGAGGTGGAGGCCGGCTCTCTCATCCGATGTCACGTGGTGTGACGTCACGGTGTCACGTGGGGGTCCCACGGCGACGGCGTGAGTGGTAGCTCTAGCAATATGCTTCGCATAAAAATGGCTGAGGCTTATCTAAGGTTAAGCCTAGTCAGATGCGAAGCATATTGATGGCAAGGCTTGGTAATACATGGCTTTCTTTGGTTGAATACTTGGTCATTTTAATACAACCACTAGAAGCCTTCGTCGTGGGGGAAGACAATGGCATGGCTACAGCGGAACGCCGACTAACCCCGAGACGCGCTTTGGGTGAGCGCCTGGATTGCCACGGAAGCCGCGTCCGCCTGCCCGGTGGAGCGAGCGTTTCACCTACACCGAGTGTGAACGCGCGCTCGAAATGCGCGGGAATGCCGTTCGAGGACATTCCGGCGTCTGTGCGATGGCATCGTTCTCCCTCTCCCAGCGCGTGACGGCGATCTGTCGTGACGTCATTGTGTCACGTGGTGTGACGTCACCATACCACGTGGTCTGTACAGCGTGCAACCACAGCGACGGCGCGAGGTGGACCCCCGTCTTCCACTGTCGTGACGTCATGTGTCACGTGGTATGTCACGTGGTGTGACGTCACTGTACCACGTGGTCTGCACGGCGTGCAACCACAGCGACGGCGCGAGATGGACCCCCGTCTTCCTCTGTCGTGATGTCATGTGTCACGTGGTATGTCACGTGGTGTGTCACGTGGTGTGACGTCACTGTACCACGTGGTGTGCACGGCGTGCAACCACAGCGACGGCTTTGAGGTGGCTTTGGGTGGACCCCCGTCTTCCTCTGTCGTGACGTAATGTGTCACGTGGTATGTCACGTGGTGTGACGTCACTGTACCACGTGGTGTGCACAGCGCGTAACCACGGCGAAGGGCTGTAGTGTACCTCTAGTAATATGCTTCGCATAAAACGCACGAAAACAAATGAAAACAAAAGCATACCCGAACAAAATTTTAATCTAATTTTGAGCTTTACGCAGGCTACATACATTTAGAAGATTGCAATTAAATTTCATAGCCATAGCTTTTATTACAACTACTCTGTAGCCGACCTTTCAGAACCGTTTTCAAAGTCTCACCAAACTTAACCAGTTCGCGTTCTGCTGCCCCGACGGATGTGAGCCGCTATATTCAAAACGCAGATTTAGCATGTGCAGTGCTCAGAATGTGCTGAAAAACTTCTGTATAATCATTGCAGCAGATTCACTTACCTTTAAAGCAATAAAGTGCCTACATTCACATCCCTGTTGAACACACGTAAATACAAGCTCAGAAACTATTCTATCGAGGCGCCCAGAATAAGAACAAATTGTAGTTCTCAGACTGCACTGTACTAGGTAATTGTTCTTATATATACAAGCACGCAAATAAAAAACCTAACGAGCACTTATTTAAAAAAAATAACAAAAATGCTGTTGTTAGAACGCTCATAAACCTACATTGTTGAAATAGTCCTTGCCGCTGACGGATATGAACTTTCTTATTTTATTTTAAATCTTAACGTGTATATTCTAATTTGCAGTTGCAATATTTTTAATATTTCTATATGCTAAGTTCTTCATCTTATAGCACCATGCATACACGTTAAGTTGCAATCTCAAGTGCACCAAGGGAGATAGGCTGCGTCAGGCTTGCTATGCCTTCTGCTTCCCCTTCAAGTATGCATCCACGCCTAGAATAAATATCATCTATCTATGTTATCTATCTACTTGTGTTAAAGAGAACGCCTTCTTTCGCTTTCAAGTACGGTGTAACAGCGAGAATAATTTACCACTTCTTGCTCTTAAAACCTTAACGAAGTGCTTCTCCGAGTATAACAGTTGGCTGGTGTGTATAATTAATATAGCAGCCGCTGGTAACTGCGCCAAAATTTGTCATGAACTAGTGCTAGAAATGTTTTGTTCTTTCTGAGCAAAACAACTTAGTTCTAAATAACTAAAAGAAAGGGTCACGGCAGGTCGTTCGGCCTTTCCATGGAACTCTAGGCTCCCCTAGTCGCGCCTCTCACTAGAAATAGAAATGGTGCCACCATATCGAACATGCCCGGGGCAATAAATTTGCTCGGTTTAAAGGCAAGACGCGACTCAAGCGGCTCTGCAGCGCTCAATAATTCACATCGTTGGGGACTAGAGAACGCCGCTGTGATATTGACGACCTCTACTCTGGACGCAGACCCGGCAATAGCGTCTCCATGCAGCGGGAATCTAACTCAACGGCGTTCATCTTCCTTCACTCTGGGCTGGTGATGTCTCGAAAGGTTCGCACTGAAGGCAGTCAAATATGTCCCGGAAAAGGGATTGTTGTCAGTGTACAAGTGTACAAAGCTCGCCTACAGAATCCCTTGCGAGCTACATTTGGAATTAACTCTTGTTAACTGGGTCAAAGCAAACCGCCGGAATGCTAACCGGGCCGTTTGAATTGTCTAGAGATTTGTGTAAGCTAGAAGCGGCAGTAAGAAGTGGCATGCATCAGTTGCCATACGTGATACGCCACAAGACACGTAAGGTCTCCTTCTAACCAGGTTGAACGAAAGTGCTTCACTGGCCTAGGGTTCGCGTTTCTCACTCGCAACCCAAGGGTGAAGGGCTTGAATCCCAACTAATTAACCCGATTCTCTTTTCAGTGTTATTAATTAACTTTACATTCTTATATGCCATAGTGACATTTCAGTCATGCTACGACCTCACAGTCACAATTTAAATCGTCTTTTAATCATTTTAATTCCATAGCTCAGAGTGTGACATCTTAACCCTCTCGACCAATCCCTGATTAGTGTGACAACGAGTATGGCTTTTCTTCCGAACGCCCGCTCTAACGCTGTCGTGCTAAAACACCTAAGGCACGATGAGTGCTAACCTTGGAAGTTCTCACGAGTTGCAGTTGGAGAAACCAGCGCAGGCTTAATAGCTGAATAGCAATAGGCTGTGTGCCGATCACGGCTATACGAACGGTCTGCTTTTCTTTTCGATTTTATGTCGGGAGTCCGATTCTCGAGGATGCTGCCGTAATCCTTATTTTACCGTTGCTCTAGTCTGGAGCTTGTAATTTGCAGAGACATGCTTCAATTGCGCCGTTCGGTCTAAACAAAGATAACCGCGCCGTTTTTTCTTTCCATTTTTATGAAGCTTGAAGCATTTTTCGCTCCCATTCTCGGCCAACGCCACCGAATATCGTGTCGATACAGTGGCGAAGCCGACATCGAAGCTGAA
>NC_143017.1:121696861-121824361 GCF_055824585.1 Amblyomma mixtum
GTGCTGCGTGCGGCTCAGGCAACTGAAAAAGGAGGGGAGACGAGAGCAAGGTAGCCGAGTAGGGCCGGCGGAAGAAAACCGACGACTAAAGCTGCCGCTTCGGCTCCCTTGGAGACCGATTACTCAAACGAATTTAAACGGACAACGGCATTGGTAAAATATTCCGTGTGGTATGGGCTTCTTCAAATACACCACCGGTCCTCTTCTTCGCATGGTACTACGTCAGAGAACATTCCTTCGTATGCAAGTTGAACGGGAAAATGCGGGATTATGTTTTTTTTTTCTCTAGAAATAGGACTTATATTGCAAAAAAAAAAAAAAGTCTGGGATTCATATCTAGTGCTAACAAGCGATCGGAGAAGTTACGTGCTGTTTTTCTCTGTACCATACCGCACTTTCAGAGTTGTCGTTGTAGCTTTAATGATATCGTTACAGTGCCAGCGAGATATAGTACTCCAAGGAAGGTACACAAAAATGACCAGAGAAATAAACCTTCCGGATTTTCCATCCGTGTTATGCCGGTAGAAGTAACAATATTTTAGCTTAGCATTGGCTTATGTTGGTCGCAAGTAGCTTCCACCCTTCCTCCTTCCATTCTCTACAGATCGGGCACTAACTGGATTACTCTAACGAAATGACTGCAATATAACTTTTCCCCAGATCCGGATCATGAGAGGGGAATAACTAGAAGAATAAGAATGGGGCGGAGAGCATATGGCAGGTTCTCTCAGATCATGAATGGTACTTTACCAATATTCCTCAAGAGAAAAGTATACAACAGCTGTATCTTACCGGCGCTCACCTACGGGGCAGAAACCTGGAGGCTAACAAAGAGGCTTCAGCTTAAGTTAAGAACAACGCAGCGAGCTATGGAAAGGAAAATAATAGGTATAACGTTAAGAGATCGGAAGAGGGCGGAGTAGGTGAGGGAACAAACGCGGGTTGATGACATCCTAGTTGAAATCAAGAGGAAGAAATGGGCTTGGGCAGGGCATGTAATGCGAAGGCAAGATAACCGCTGGTCCTTAAGGGTAACGGAGTGGATTCCAAGAAAAGGCAAACATAACAGCGGACGGCAGAAAGTTAGGTGGGCGGATGAGATTAAGAAGTTTGCGGGGATACAGTGGCCGCAACTGGCAAAGAACAGGGTTAAATGGAGAGACATGGGAGAGGCCTTTGCCCTGCAGTGGGTGTAGTCAGGCTGATGATGATAACTTTTCCCGGTATTTTTAATGTAATGAATTACTTTCTGGCCTAGTAATTCAGTAATGAATGAATTACATTTCAGTAGTAATTGCGCATCGAAATTAATCAATTACTAGCGAAATTACTTTCATTTGAATGCACTGCTGCTCTTTGTGTCGGCATAGCTTTGATCTCTCGTGCGTTCGGTTGGTAGACTCAAAGGAAGCAACAACGCGCGGCAAGAACAATGTCCGCCTGCGCCTCGAGACTGGCGCAATGCTCTGTTGTCGGGTCACTGGCCGTGTTATTGAATGTATAGGCTGGAGTTGTTGGGGTTCACACAGGTAGCGTGGTCGGGGTTGGAGCAGGTAAGAGAAAGCTGGAGACGGGGCTACGTAGAAGAAAACCAGGAATGACTTCATACATGGTATTGAGATCTTGTTAAAACTGAGACTTGGTGGTCTGAGACCGAGAAGACAGTCTGCCTCCTTTCTCGGGAGTTTTTCGTCACACACAATGTTAACATAGCGCTGCTGTTTGCTGGCCGCGGCGTCTGCCCAAAAGCATGGACCGCGCCTTCTCAATATGAAAGCACTGTAGTGCACCCAGCTCCAGGACCCCAGCTCCAGTCTAGATCCTGCGGGCCCCAGGGTCTCAGGACGACCGCTTTGAATTCGGCAGCGCAGCTTAACTGGGAGCAATAGCAGAGTAGCACGCTGGGTTCTTCCTTCCTGCTCACCGCGCCTTTGCGGCTCTGTTTGTGTCTGAGATTGACTTTTTAGAAATGGTTTAGTGCTTTAGAAATGATATGAAAGACTAAAGAAAATGTTATTTGATATCTTACGTCCCTGCTTGCGTGCGCATGCTCTCTGCTGCCTTGGGTCTGAAGTCAACACTTATCTATTTTTGCCGTCTTTCTCACGCAATACTTCGGCCATACCGGTCGCCAGCTAGCGCTTGTGCGTGTTTATATGTGTTTTTGTGTGTGTGTGTGTCTCGTCTTTCTCGTGGTCTGTATCTGTATGCGCCAAGGCTGTTCACAAAATCATCTTGTATCCCGCTCCACAGATGCAATGACATGTGTCCAGGGCTGCAGCAAGTTTCAAGAACTACGCTTCGTAATTGTTCTGTGCTTCTGTTGCTCCATAGCAGCCGTCGGCTGGAACATCTACTGCAATCATATGCTCATAATGCTATAAAACATGTGCATTTCATATTCTCTCAAAAACTTGTTTCTGTGTCAGTTGAGCCACGAAAACCAAAAAGCGAAAAATGGCGCGCCGCCAGGCAGACACGAGCGCTGTTCGCCTGGTTGACTAGCCCAAGCATTCTTGAGAGAGCTTATCAACCAAAAACTAGAACGAAATTTTCGACTCCTGGTCTTAGGATAACGAGAAGGTACGTTATTTAAAAATACTGAAAGATATCTATAACTACTGCACAGCTATCATAGTCTTCCATAAAGTCAGCAATACAGTTCCAATAAGGAAGGCTGTTAGGCGGGGAGACACGATCTCACCAATGCTATTCACCGCCTTTTTGTATGAAGCATTCCGAGGCCTGGACTGGGAACAGTTGGGAGTAAGAGTTAATGGAGAATACCTAAGTAATTTGCGATTCGCTGATGACATTGCCCTGCTAAACCACTCAGGAGATGAAATGGAAAGCATGATCAATGAGACAGACAGGCAGAGCAGAACGGTGGTTCTAAAATTAACATACGCAAAACTAAAGTAATATTTAACAGTCTAGCAAGGGAACAGCAGTTGGAAATTGGTGGCGAAGTGCTGGAAGTAGGAAGATAATATGTCTATTTAGGGCAGGTAGTGACCAGTGATCCGTATCATGAGATTTAAATAACTGGAAGCATAAGAATGGGGTGCGCGCATATAGGTTCTTTCAGATCACGTGTGGTAGATTACCAATATCCCTCAAGAGGCAACTATGCAACGGCTGTATCTTACCGGCCGGCACTCACCTATGAGGCAGGAGCATGAAGCTAACGAAAAGGGTTCAGTTTAAGTTAAGAACAACGCAGCGAACTATGGTAAGAAAAATGATAGGTGTAACATTAAGAGACCGGAAGCGGGAAGAGTGGGTGAGGGAACAAACACTTGTTAATGGCATCCTAGTCGAAATCAAGAGGAAGAAATAGGCTTGGGCAGGGCATGTAATGCTAAGGCAGGATAACAGCTGGTGTTTAAGGCTAACGGAGTGGACATCAAGAGAAAGCAAGCGTAGCAAGGGTCGGCAGAAATTTGGGTGGGCGGATGAGATTAAGAATTTTACGGGGATAGTGGCCGCAGCTTTCAAAGGACAGGGTTAATTCGAGAGGCACAGAAAATTACTTTGCCCTGCAGTGGGCGTCGTCATATGATGATGAAGGTACTTTCAGTGTTCCTCATAAAACGTAGCCAGTTGCTATTAAACGTTGCTCTACTTCTCGTTAAGACGTGGGAAGAGAAAATCTCGGTTCCTCGTATAACTAATTCGCAAGGAGGCGCAGATGGACTGATATGTAAAACGGCAGACTGCCGAGTTAGTCTGTGCACAGTTGCATAGCGAAACGCGCGACTAACAATCCGATAAAGTGGACGACCGCGTAGGAAAATGTTTTTCTCTGAGTTTTTTATTGAAACGTTCTCGAAGAACACACACTCAAAACAAAAAAAGAAGGTGAAAACGAGGTCTTACAAAGCCAGTAGTTTGCAAATGAATAATTAATTTCTCTCGAACCCAGCGTAACAAGAAAAATAAGCCGGCCCCAGGGTTTTATTTATACATAATAAATTGCTGCCCTAGTCCTCCGGCCGCCGCAGGGTACGGGCACAAGGAAAAAGCTTTTCGTGGGATAAAGCGCTGCGAGTGCCGTTAAAGCCGCTTTGTTGGGCGGGACCCATATTGCGCAGCCCTCTGCAATACCGCGTGATGAACTCAATGCCACGCGTATGAAAGAGAAAAGAAGATGAAATAATAACAAAGCCCTGATGAGATAGCTGGATTTATTCAGAGGTTCGGCGCTATTGTGAACCTGTTTCATCCCGAGAATGATGTTTAATAGCGCGCAACTTTTGTTTTGTAAATTATTTAGTATTATTCTATGTTTTCCTCAGTTCCCAGTTTTTTTTTTTTTAGTTTTAAATATCTTCGCAGTCCGGGCCGCGTGTTCGCTGCTTCATTATTTCTTAAAAGGTCAAGGAAGACTGACGATGGCCTTCACCCCCCCCGTGCGGTTTCAATAACCACTTTGTTTGGGCTTTTGCTGACTTCCATATCCCTGCCCGAGTGGATGTTGTGCATCTGCATATTCTCTTCAATGAGAGAACTGAGAAGCGTATGCTTTTATATTAAAACAAAACAGGAGTCAGAAGAGCTAGTACTGGGGCTATTCGGAATATCATCGTTACGTTTTGGAAAGCTTTAGATACATACAAGAAAATGACGCACACACAGGACAAAGTGCTTCGCCGTGCGCGTACGTCCTTTCCTTCAAAACAGCTAATGGTTTCCAAAAGCGTAAGAAAAATAGGAGTGGTTCTATGCAAATGATTAGCAAAAATCTCATTATTCTATATATATCTAAAACTGGGCAGCACACAAAGCAGCACTTTGTAATCTGCATCCAATTTAGTAATATTCCATACACGCAGCATAATATACCGGCAGTTTCAGATTATTCAGTACAGATTTTATATTAAAAGCCTTAAAAGATTCTTCAGCATAGCGTGGGAAGGTTCATTCTGCGGTAAGGCGGGAATTATTTACGTGATAGAGTAGATGCAGAGACGAAAATAAATAAAAGTAGAGAATAAACATGTTATAGTATGGTTCTGGGCACAAAACTGTGTTAAAAAATTCAAGGCTGCCAATATCAAAGGCGACTTAAGTTTTGAAATATCGAGATCGTCATTTTTGTTCCAGGTATCTAGCATGAAAGTCGTGCTTTTGAGAACTTGGTTTGGTTTTATGGGGTTTAACGTCCCAAAGCGACTAAGGCTATGAGAGACGCCGTAGTGGAGGGCTCCGGAAATTTCGACCGCCTGGGGTTCTTTAACGTGCACTGACATCGCACAGTACACGGGCCTCGAATTTCTCCTCCAAAGAAATTCAGCCGCCGCGGCCGGGATCGAACCCGCGTCTTTCGGGCCAGCAGCCGAGCACGATAGCCACTCAGCCACCGCGGCGGCTCTTTTGAGAACTGGTTATGTTGGCTTTTCCGTGCCGCACATTGATTCAATCGCGTGTCTAGAATTTTAAATGCAGAAAGTACTTTGAAGTTTCGTACGTTTCAAGACGCAGAATATCATGACGTTAGAGTTGCGACAGCAGGTGCAGCGACCCCATTTTATAAATGTTCAGGGTGGGAAAGGCAACTTAAGGTAATCCAAAAAGCGGATTTTTCATTTCCGATCTATCAAACCGCGATGTCGATCCGGAAATTTTCAAAACAGGGCTTGCTTTTGATGCTGACGGCATTCAAGTTAGCAATACAATCTTACACCTTACAATCAAAAATGAAGAAAGTTGACCAGTTAATTTCAACGCACTTAATTTAATCTCTGGCACGAAAACAATCTCTGATTTGCCGCGCAATCCACCTGCGCAGACCGCACCAGATTATCTTTCACGCCTTTTGAAGAAAAAATTATATCAAATAATTTGAAATCCTCGGTTATGCCATTGCGGCTGGTGTCGTAATCTTCTCTTTGAATAAACTTATACGAGACAAACAGCATATAAATGGAATTACAAAACGTTCATGTATTAAGCATGTTTAGTTATATTGTCTTCGTTTGCTAAAGCGATATCAATGTCATTCTCAGTATTACGCTCATTAATCTCAGAGACTTGAAATGTGAGTTGTCCTTTGAGATTACCTTCTTACCTCCATGCCAGGTAGGTACTTGCGTTATTGGTGAAGAGAAAGAAAAACTCCATATAAAAAAAGTACATCCACTGTTATATTGCAGGAAAAACTTTACGTGAAGATTAACTTCACCCTTTTCGTTTCGCTTTTTCTCGCCGGAACTTTTTAATACCACCACTTTTCTGATACAGTCGAGCCCTGATACATCGAACCGGATATATAAAATTATTGCTTATAATAACAGCCAGAACATCCCCTCGAAAACGCCATGAAAAGGGCAGCACTGTTGTTTGTTATTTATCGGACTTGCGTTCAGAGGAGCATTAAATATATCGAGCGACATACCGCGCTCCTTCATGTGGTGCTTCTCCTTACAGCGATCATCGCGGGCACAGGTCGGCTGCTAAGCCGAGGAAACCTGCTGCAGCGCTAGCGGTGTAAAACCGCGTGACCAGGCGAACGCGAGGCATGCTTGATAGTGGCTTTCGGTCTCCTGCACTTATTGCCCACACCATGTGGTTGTGATGAGATCAAGCCAACCTAACTAAAGCGTAGCACCGGCCTTCACCTGGTGTGCTTCGCTGCCGAAGGCATTGCGAAAACCAATTGTACTTTAAATTTAATGATATTATTCGGTTTATACTGAACTTCTAAGAGGATTAGACATCATATTATAGGCTGTGGGTGGTTACAAATCACCGTCTGGTGCGGCTCCCTTGTGAAGCAGGTTAAATTTCCAGCACCGTGTAGGCGGTACACTGTTAGGTCGTGGGCGGGCAACAGGACGCTGCAAGAAGCGTGCAACAGAGCGCGAATGAAATTTATTCTTGCGTCTATGTTACAGATAGGCTTATCTACTTCCATTTTGTTAATGTCGAATTGTCCATATACCACACTAATTTCGAGATCTCCTTCGAGTTCGATATATCTTAGTTTGACTATATCATTATAAGGTAAATAAAATATGAAAACAATCGGTGATGCGAAATATTTGCGGGTTTTCAGCAATGTGTCTTTCGCCTTTGTCCATGCAGTCCAGTATGACGTCACCTGTTCGAGCACAGAGATGAAAGTGGTGGTGTTTCTCAACGACTCATCGTCCATTGCCTACCTGGAGAAGCTCAAGGGCTATGTGGGTGAGTCACAAGCACTGGTTTTACGTCTCGGTCGCATTGTAAAGCGGGCTAGTTTTCTAGCCCTTCAGTAGCAAGGAGGATAAACAGTGAAAACAAGGTAATGTGATAGCCTTTATTGGGAATTAAAGAAAGAGTCCTACTAATTAACTACGCAGCAATCATCTTTCTGTCTCTTATGTTACGTAGTTAACCAATGATCACACAAAAGTGTTGAAGCAAATGCTGCTTGGGCTGTGTCAAAAGCGATAGGCCAAGCTGTTACTGTGCAAGTAAATGTTTTATAATCTTTTATAATGTTTTAACAAGTAAATGTTTTATAAGTAAATGTTTTATAATGGTGTCTTTATTTGGAGTCCAGGCTGTCATTTCAAGCCGAGGAGAGTTGTGTGTCTTTCCTACAAACATGTCGATCTTTAGTTCTGCCGGCGAATCGTGATCTTTTCAACCTAAGTTTCTCAGTGCATTGTCAAAATAATTGAGAGGACCCAAACTTAGGAGAACAATTCAGAGTACGGCGAGTTTCCGCTTCACAAAATGCAGCCTCTGAGAATGCCTCTTAAGCCACCTGATGAAGGTGCCGTACTAAATCGGAGCGACGCTAAAAAATTCCCTAAATATAAAAGCATTGTTCTGCATGTGCACTACGCGTCTGCTTCGAAGTCCTGCTTACCTGTTCGAATACCAGTTAAAGGACAGAAAGCCAAACCGTCTTGGAGAGCTTCACAAAATGTGAATTTCACATGAATAGCAGCAAGAAAATTTTCCACCGAGCCATGAAAGACTGAGCCGAAATTTGCCATTGATTTCGGTTCGTTCGCTCATAAAGTGGTTACAGAAGATAGCCGCTGCTTTAAGAACGCCAGAGAGCGCATATGCAGCTCACATGCAAAGACAAAACATGATAAGTGGGTGGGTAGAATGTCACGTACTTCGTGAATGCGAGTGGTGCCTTCCTTTATGCGAGTGTTGCCTCTGCTGTAGCAATGCGCGAAAATGGATTGAACTCTGGGTTTGCGAGCCAATTTGCGCAGGGCATTCTTCCAAGCTGCCCACTCAGAAGTGCAGTTAGCTTCTATGGGGTTTGCATATTTCTAAACTACTGCGGGGGGCATCATTCGGTTTCCATAGCATGTGTGACCGACCGTAATGCTCTTTGGGTTATCCCCTCTGCCTGTTTCCTCTCATCTGTCTGTTTAATGTGTAGCCGACCATTATACGATAGTATGCAATCAATGCGCTAATACCTAGAGGTCTGGTATTAGCAGAGAGCCAACTTGAGTTCTTGTGCGAAATTAAATGCACTGACCGGAAGTTGCTCACAGCACTAATTTCCTCAATTGGGTTGTAACTGATTAGTTCGCGTGTTCTATTCGTCTCTCTCGAATCCTGCTGTTGTTGGTAGCATTCTGCACATCGATGCGCAGTTTCCTTGCCATTACCGCTCCTCGCCTCCATCGCAGGACAAAGCGGATTAACACTGAGGCTCTTCTTCAGTAAGCCGGGTATCTCGTCGCAATACCTTATTTCACAATGCCTGCTGGCCATGGGTACTGCCCTGTACGTGATGTGGCGTTGCCTGTTTTCCATAAGCGCCTTAAGTGCAGACTTTGTCTTTATAAGCTTACTTAGTCTACCCTCTGTTTGTCCTTTTCTTTCATCTTCCAGTCGTCCCTAGCTCTCTTTTTTATATTTGTATCGCCTAGCAGCAGTCGGAAGGCTTTTTTTAGTTGCCCACGGAAGCTTTACTGAATTTTTTTATATCTTCCTCGCTCAAGTGAAAAGCTTAGCATAAATACGGGGACCAGTTGTATCTGAATTCGATGTGTTTGACTGGCCCCTGCCGTTCAACTTCTGTCACCTGAGGCACTGTCTCTGTGCAGCCTTCCGACTGTCTCGATGTCATTTTAATGTCTTTGCTTTAGGACTCGACACTAATCGATGCTGTGAACAATCGCTGTTTCCTTGCTGAGTTCAGACGTACCTCGCCGCGTGCATTTGCATGCATATTCACACAAACATCGTTATGCACAGAGCGAACAATCCTTTAAGCTTTAACAGCAAGGTATGGAGTGAAATATTTAGGACCAACAGATTCAGGTGCAGGAACAAGAAATTTCACCACTCTTCACCGGCACGAGGAATTTTCAGAGCACGCTGCGACAGTTTATTTATACCTTAACAATATTGGCGATGCTTCGAATAATATCAGAATTTGTCTGGTATCCTACAGCAAGCGATTTTCACTTGTATCACTCCATGAACAATCTTGCCCCCTTTGCTCAAGCAGCTGATTTCATCTTATCGAAGGGAGAAATCTCTAGCAAAGAAATTCTGCATGAAGTGTGTCGTTTCATATATAGTTATTCAGTATATTTTCGGGGCGCTCAAACTATTAAGTAAAATAAGTAGACCATAAAAATTATGTAATGGTGCAAAAAAAAAATAAAATAAAAGAGACATGGAACGTATGTACATACGTCGCGAAAATCAGCTCTCTTGCTCCATTTGCCTCCTGTAAGTTTGCATTGCCCCACATGTCGTCTTTATGCAGAAAAGCCAGCTTCGCAAAGAAGATGGTTGAGTGGGCGGTGGCTTGGGGGCACAGTTGGCATTAGATCTGAAAAAAGTTTTGAAGATATCGATGAATACACACAGAAAGATCCTTAAAATGGTTTTTTTTTTGTAATTCCGTGAAGCATGAAAAAAGAGTTCTAGTTCTGGCTTCTTCTCAGCACTCAAACTTGTTTTTAGCAATGACAGCGGTTATAAATTTCTAGTGTATCTCTTCGTCCATAGCAGGGGTAAGCACGAAATGCGTTGTAGGGAAGGGCAGAGTACATTCGAGGACGGATCATAGAACGTTAAAAAAGGCAAGAAGTTGGGTAGCTGGGCGCTGCGTCGGGCGAATCGCAGACGATCAGCTGTGTATTTAAGAACTGATGCTTGGAGATCAACATATGTAGTGTCGTTTATTCTTACACAGTTGACAGTCTTCATTTCATCCATGCCTTCTGTTATCTACTCAATCTGTTCCGTGTTTTTTTAGAGGACATGGTTGTCGGAGCCGAGGTTTCTTGAGAACGAGCATCGGTTGTCTATGAAATGTCTACTGTTTTCGTTCATAATGCCGTGGCAATATCTTCTCGTCACCAGTTGCCGTGTCGCCACTATGGGAGCGCAGGGCCTCATGGCGATCGAATAGTTTGGCAAGGTTTTAACTTATTCGGCAGAGATCGTGGTTCCCCTTTAGGTGGGGACAACGACCTGCTTGCCCCTTTCAGTTTTCAGGAAAAATTAATTCTTTAACTCTTTCTGGGTATGTTAACATTTGTCCCGCAGCAAAAGATGTATTTATGGCTCAGAAAATTGGATTAAAAAACTTCCTCGCCACTCGACCGAAACTTGGGACATCCACATCGTGAATGGCTTGTTACCGACGTTTTGAAGTTTAATGGCGGTGTGGCGTAGAGTTTGGAATCTGTGTGAAAAGTTCGGTATTGACGTCAGCACTTTACTTGCGAGATCGGCCGATGATGGCGACACCTGCACCTCATTTTTGGGTTTTTTCTTGTTTATGAAAGGTTCATTATAAGTGAGAGTGGTCTCTTTGTTTTACAAAGGTGTAGTCTATGGATACAAGCCAACTTGAATCTGTTTTCTGCGTACCCTTAATACGTCGATTTAGGAAATAGGTTATTACGATACTAGTGAGAAGATTGAAGTTGAAGTGGCTAGAAAGATCGTGTGCAAAAGACATAAGCATTATGAAAGCAAACAAGTAATAACAATACTACATTCCGTGTCGCTAGTCAGATGCCAGACCCCATTCGTCAAGGCAGATTTCGCAATTTTACTCCCTAATGCGCGCACAGATTTCGAACTAGCATTAGCCCTCTGTACTGTATTTTGCTTTAGCTGCCGTTAAACTCTGAAGCCGTGTTGTTATGGCCATTACCATCGCCAATAAGTAAAAACGCTTTCTCCGGTGCCGCTATGCTTTGTTCCTTTTGTTTCATTCTACAGATACGTTTTAGCTCAAAACAGTGCATGCGCATAAAAAAAAAAGTTCGAGAAGAGAACAGCTATAGAGAGAAAACCATTCGTAATTGTTCGAAAAAGGAAACAAAAGCTCTAATACTGTGGAGGACCATTAGCGTGTTGTTTGTCTTTCAGGAAAACGCAGAGCTTCCCCGAGGCCGAATCCATTTGGCTGAGAGAGCGGAAAGAGTGTGCTTTTTTGTTAGCATATTCCGGCTGACATAGCTTTCCCACTTTGAGTTTCTGTTTACGAAACACGATGCGCCGAGCGCTTTGCTCTGTTTTTCATGGTGACGTACTTAATGTCTGCTCAAAAAGATTTAACTTGCCAAGAAATTTTACATCAGAAATAACAAGATTACGCCTAAAACGTTAGCGCAAACATGGTAGAAACATGGCTGTTGTTCTAAGCTTTCGGTGAAAAGTCATTTTGCTCTGAAGTGTCATGTTTTTTTTTTTTTACGATGCAGCGCTTTTGTGAAACGAAGTACATGAAGCGTAAAAAACAAACTAAACGTTCCCAGCTGAGAAGGGTAGAAATGATGGAAGAAATTGACACCAAAGTTTTTCAAGTATTATTTACCAAGTATCAGAGTATCAAGTATCAAAAATCAGATTTAGACTAAACTCATGGGAAAAGAGCGTAATGAAAGCACGCGGCCTAATTCATACTAGCTGTGGTCTGTTTAAAAGAGCTGGCTAAAATCTCGGCAGAGCAGGTTTATTATCTTGGCCTACGCTTCAAGTGAAACGTTGCCAATACGGCGATCTGCCACAGTAGTTCATCTTTACACTCATTGAGTATCGTACTCTTAGCGCTTGCGGGTGATAAGGTATGACATAAAGTTAAAATACTTTACTTAGGCAAGGAAATATTTCTGGCACTGAAAGTTTTTTTTGTTTATTAATCAAACATGTATTTAATTCTGCAATGCCGAGGCAAGAATTTCACCAGTATTGGCACTTACATTTAAGATATGTTTAAAAGAGGTAATAGTTTTATTGAGAATATTATCACTGCACTAAATGTAAATATGGTAAGTAGGCCAACTTCTAACCTGCTTAAAACAACAAAAAGGCGCGCACATTCCGCCGTGTACAGTAAATCAATAGCATAATATAAGGTCTTTCTCCTGCTAATGCAGGTGTAGGCGTATTGAAATTTCAAGTTATTTGGAATGAATAGTTAGTTTTCGCACTGATCTGATCTAACAATGCGGTTTCTACATTTCAAGGGAATGAGACTTTGCCTTGAGTAAAAAATTTCAGAATTGAATCTGCGCAAAGCTTTCAGGATTAGACATCCTTTCGCGAAAGATTGAATAGTTTACGGCGTGTGTTCAATCTCTTTAAAGTGATATCCACGGCACTGCAGAAGAAGCGCACCATATGCAATATTTTGTGATCGCTGTGCTTACCGCGGAGCCTGAATTTTAAGCATGGTTCTGCGTCGTGCTTTCCACATTCCGAAAGCTAAGGGTTATTTTCACTGAAAACATCGCAGAGATTACTCATTAGCATTGATGTTGTGGTGTGCCATCATTTTTTAAATTATTGGCAGTGTTTCGGTCACCCATACACGTCGACGCGTCGAATGCAAAGGTTCCCATGGTTCCCGCGTGTTTCTCAACATTAAATGTTACCTAAGCATCCCTACGCTGTTCAGCGATTGCAAGCACAACCATCCCTGGTGTCGTTGCGGTATAGAGCCAAACTGTTTAGTTTACGGTTAAGTTTAGTGGCACAGGGCTCGAAAGGGGTGCTGCTGTTGCGACAGAGAGAAGTTTCAAGCTGACGCAACTCTGCTTTTTCAGTGCGCCATCTGCTGCGAAGGCAACATTTATTGTCTATTTTTTCCAAAGTTTTCGATCGTGCATGTTCGTTACTGGTACATTTCACGCATTTTAATATAGCCTTTCACTCATAATGTGCTGCACGCGGCGGCCAGACATTCCTTTTTTTGTGCTTTAGAGCCGCGTTCTGACATACGGAATAACAGCTTGTGCATGGCATTTTGTCGCATGTTGTGATTAAGGTTGTTCATTGTTATTGTTGCTGCCGTACCTAACCGCTCGTTCGGAGGTTTCCTCTACTTGTTCGATACCTTTGTCTCACTTGTTCATGGGAAGGCTTAAAGGTGCACTGAAGAGGATTCTGAACTTGTCTTTTTGCCGCGGGAACTCGCTCTACACGTTCCTAGCATTCTTAGAAACTGCAACTTATTGCCCTGTATGGCCGATTTCCCTAATTAAATCGAATTAACGTCCGGCTCCCGCCCTTTTTTTTTGAATTCTGCCTCGTACGATGGGCGGAGTCGACCAACGCGTGAAGTTCCTTTCAGCCAGCTCCGTGGAGGCTTTGCTTTCGCTTTATTTTGTTTTTTAGGTTTCTATGAATAAATAGTTTCATTCGCAGATAATATAGCCGCAAAATAAGCCCGCAGAAATAAAAATACGCGCGGACTATTTGCTACTACGGACTACTACGTATTACTCCGCCGATGGCAGGGCGGCAAGCCGCCACGGGACTGGGTGAAAGGCACTCCACGCGTTGGTCGACTCCGCCCACCGTACGAGGCAGAATTAAAAAAAAAAAGGGCGGGAGCCGGCCGTTAATTCGATTTAATTGGGGAAATCGGCCATACAGGGCAATAAGTCGCAGTTTCTAACAATGCTAGAAACGTGTAGATCGAGTTCCCGCGGCAAAAAGACAAGTTCAGATTCCTCTTCAGTGCACCTTTAATATTGCACCAAGCGCAGGCGTCGTTGCTATAAACCTTGCTGTCACTCAACATTCATTCTTTACTAATGCTCCACGCGAATATCGGACGTTAACTCAATATATGCGCGACTGCAGCTGCCTTTACGCCTGGCGCGAACTTAGTTCCGTATTCAAAATGAGTGTAGGGTTGAATATATCAACTAACAGGATTACGGCACATTTTGTTAGGTTTATAGGTTTAACGTCCCAAATTGGCTCAGGCTATTAGGGTCCGTAGTGGAGGGCTAAAGATAATTTATACTACCAGGGGTTCTTTAAAGTGCACTGACATCGCATAGTAGATGAAAGTTGCGGGTTCCATCCCGCCGGCGCCGATGGCATTTCAGTGAAGGCGATATGCTAGAGGCCTGTGTACTGTGCGATTTAAGTGCATGTTAGCAATCCCAGGTGGCCGAAATTATCCGGAGCTCTCCACTACGGCATCTCTTATAGCTTGAGTCGCTTTGCAACGTAAACCCTATTAACCCAAACCAAATGTGCCATAATATCATTTGATGGCCCATTCAAAGCTACACAGATTTTTCAATAAGGCAGTTGTCCGGCAACCAAGAACAACAAACCACACTATTTCTTTGTTTTGTAGCCTTTTGTGCATGAAGCGCACATAAATAGTTCAGCTCAGTAGATAAATACGCTCGCTATCACTAAAAATTGCAGGTAAGTCGAGCCAGACTCGAATGAATTTATTGTTATGCTTTCTTTTCGTGGTGGTTGGCCAATAGTGCTTCTACAGTGCGGGAGCTTAGTCAGCCTTGGCACTTAGCCCTGAATACCCGTTGTTATTGCATACCGGATTATACAAATACGTTGGAAAACTTTCTGAAAAAGAACCTTTCGTTGACAATTGTTTTTCTAGTGCAGAAACAGCGTTTTTGTGGGTTTATGCGTTTCGGTAGTTGCAAAATGTCATTGGCGATGTCCTCCGCTTTAATGACAGTCGGTGGCTTAATGATCCCGGGATGCCTCGTTAATACTTTGTTGCATTTCATAATAACATTATGGTGCGAATGTTAACTACGTGTGCGGTAGAAAGGAGCCGCATTAAGCGAAGAAAAAAAAATATTTAGTCGTCCTCCTGAGCGACGGCTTACATTTTCGATGGGCATCATCGAGTCCCCCCCTCCCCTCCCCAAAGCTTTTTCTTCTATCGTTTGATGCCTCCTGTTTCTCACCCTGTTCTCTCTACTCGCCGGTCCCGTAGGTTGGCGCTATGACATGCTACTGGGACAGACTGGACCGTGAAGGCGCTTTATGAATAATTACTTTAGTCGGTCGTGCGTCAGTGAAGAGTAATTATTTGTTGAAAGTGCATTAGGCGCCACTCTTTCAGCAGCTTATGAATCTCGCCAGTCGCTCGCTCTTGGTGAACTTGAACACGAGAAAAAATATGTTGTGTTTAAAAGAAACTTCTTGCATTAACTGACATGACATGAAGATAAGTAGTACAATGATTAAACATAAGAGCGGCAACTTACAGGCTCTCGTCTGCGATGCGTTATTCTGTGATGCGTTCGCTTTCCTTGAGAACAGAAAGCGAACCAAGAATTTAGTTAACTCTTCGTAGAAGCTGGCTTCTATTATTTTTAGCGTAATAGAGGCGGTCAAGAGAACACCGAAAGCTGTCAACCTGCTTATTTATGCGCTCAATAAAAAATAAAAGAACGAATCCTTATCCTGGTCAAATGCATAACAGTTGATTCATTGCGAATATCTACGTTTTAACGTAACTCCCTATTGCTCATTCTGACTTCCTAAAAAGAAATGACGCTATGTGCCTCTCGCGCAGCCTTCACCGCTCTTCACATGAGTGTGCATCCTTCTTGTTCCTGTTGCTTAGCTTCGAGGATAATACATCCGTGAGAGGATTCATTTTCTTGATACTAATGTCTCGGTTCTTCTTTCTTGCATTTTATGTGGTGTAAGATCCCAAATTATACTTTGCAGTTGATCAACTGCATGGTTAAATTGTAGGCTTCTGTGTTTTTTTCTGTCTGCGTACAAACAGAACCGCTTTTTTTTTCTTTTATGACCGATTTTTTGGTAATTCAAAAAAGCGGCTAGAAAAATTTGCCATTGGAAATGTTAAGCTGTTGCTAACGGTAAACTTAACGACGCATTCTGGTCCCATTTTTTTCATCCCTATTGATATTCGTTCTTTTCTTTTTAATCAAACACGACTGCTTTGCTCCATTTTCACAATGACTTGACGGATTTCTGCCCCCTCTCAGTCGCTCTCAGTTTCGTAAGATACAAACGAAACCAGGAAAAAGGGATGCAACGCGGTCGTAAATGCAGACAAAGACGAGCAAAACCACGCGCAGTTGCGAAAGGAACAAGCGATGCGGCATCCTTGGAAACTCGGCTCAGACCGCCGTTGATCTTCCACTTTTTTTTAGCATACCTATTGTTTCCTCTCGAGAGTGATCCGTTACTTCGTTCATTGTCTCATGTCTCCTCAGTTTGTGCACTTTCCTCCTTGGCCAGTACTTAAAACGTCGGTTCCGAAAACGTCGTAGCAGTTCCGCTACTTTTTACCCCGCATACCTTCTGTTAGTTCGGCAGGGCTCATTATTTCTTGTCTGCTTAGTTAGCAGTAGGTTCCGTTCTGTTGGCAACAGCTGTAGACGGGTTTTTCTGCAAGATAAATGGCACCTCTGTCCCCATTTATTGTTATACCCGTCAACGATAGTATGTATAGGCTACGGCAGCATGAAAAGCCTAAAGTGCATCGCGGGTAGAGGTCGTGACTGCTGCCGGGATCTACATCGAAAAGCCTCGTGCTCCTTGGAAAGAGGACATGCCAAACATATATTTCAAAGTAACATCTCATCTTTGAACACTATAATTTAATGACAGAATTCACGGCAGAACCTCGACGGCATTCTCCTCACTCTCAAACTCAAACCCGTGACAGGGGCATGTCCACAAGTATGAGAAGATGTGAGGTTGTGCGCGAAAATGAACGTTCAGGACACTCCCTCCTGGGCGACGTCGTCCTCTACCTGGGGACTTTAGGGAATGAGAGGCCTATAGAACTCGCCTGTGAATGTGGCCGAGAGACTCCCCAGTATTTATTTCATATTTTTTTAGATAGGGTTGCGAACAGTTACTGCTCCTTCGGTTAGCCCATTAATTGCGAGCTCGATATTGTATCCTACACGCGCCAACTCATCTTAAAAGCGCATTCTGTTTCTACTCCTCGAACATGAGCAATCGTAGATAAAAGCGCATTGAACTAGTAGACTATCACACGCATAACTATTGTGGGATTCCTAGGGGTTCATCGCATCATGTGCACTGCCTTTGTCAAAAATATATAGGTCCTTTAATTTCTTCTAGGCCATGATGTGCTCGTAATTTCCAGCGGTTTGGGGAAATTACCATCCTGGCTTTTTCCATGATTCCACGGTTGCTAGAAGCATGCTGCTACGTGTCACAGTAGAAAACCAGGAACCTGTGTCATTGTTTCCTTGTCTCCCTCTTATCGCGTTGCTCACGCCTCATTATCTGTCCTCTACATTTTTTTACAAAAGGTGTCCGTACCTGCATGACTCTTACTCGGACAATAAACTTTTCTATTCTGTCTACGTATAGAAATAGCATTTTATAGGCTGTAGAATCAGTGAAACTGGCATTGAGTATGTTCTGCCGAGCTTCGAAGGACGAAGATCCGTATTTTTCCTTCAGGCGCAACCTAGCTGTGCTCACATTTGTACAGGGTGAAACATTTCCTTCTTAGCCGGTCCAGCTCTACTGCTCCAGGCATCGTGAGGCGAACGGAGTCACGTTCGATGCAGTGAATCTTGCTTTGCTGGTTGGAATATATGGCTGTCGTCTAGGTGGCCCGGGCCATGTTTTTGAGGCAGCCGCGCCCTCTACACGCTCAGATCGGCTTAATTGCACACTCCGGGGATCCGGTTTCTATTTCTCTCTTGCTTTGAGCATGCACACGCCAGCAGAGGCTAGTGCGGGAGTACACAGAAAGAAACGAACGTTCCATGCCTCACGTTGATTAAGAGGGTCAATCAGCGGAACGCGAAACAGAACCGTGCGCCTTCGGCTCTGAATGAGGCACGAAGATGGACTTCATTAGGCGCGTAATTAGAGGCCTCTTCTGGTGTTCCTCCCGCGAAACTCCTTACACTGAGCCGCGCTTCTGTTTCTAATCACGTCAGGTTCTAATTATACGTTGTTTGTAACGAAGCTAGATGAAAAGAAATAAAAAGAAAGGAGAAAAAACGTGCACATGAGCTGCTTTTTGCGCGAGGTGGTTGGTGCTTTCTAGGTGCACTCTATTTCTTTTTTGCTGAGAATGCTTTCGATGCGCGTTGTGGTGCTAGGGTACATGTGAATGCCGCTACAGTCGGCACTTCTGCGAATAGTGTCATCAATGCGGTGTACGTCCCTTGTGGAAATAGGACCGGCCGAATTGAAATTGCCTGCGGGGCAAATGACGGAAGTATCGAGAATAATAGATTTGGTGGCACGAAGCGCGTAGTATGACCTTCTTACTTTTCCGGTTTTAAGCTGTCCGGCAGCGTTTAGAGAATTTTTAGTTTATTTATTTCGTACAGCGGACTATTGGGGACGAACAGAAGGACATTACAAGGCATGCAAACAACAACGAACAAATCAGGTACAAGCAAGTGGAAATATATTAACTTAGTGACTCCATGTGGCTGTCTGTAAACTATCGTTACAGTCCGCTCTTTTTTGAGGGTGTTGATTGGTTCAAGCCGGTGCATAGTACATTTAATATAGGCCAGGCAGCGAACAGTACTGGCGTATTGCGCATGCGCTGTGACATTTTTGCTGTTTTATTGACGTCATGACATCCCTGTTCTACCAGATTTACTAATGGAGATTGCTCTTGTATGAAGAAATATATAAAAAACTGAGATTAAGCCTGTCAAGGCATAGCTTATCTAGCAAAAAGTGGTCCCTTAGCAAGATTCGTTAGATTTTATTTTTGCATCTTGAAACCAAAAATTTAGCTCGCATGGACGAAAGACACAGGAAGAGTAGGCACTAGAGTAGACACAGAGTAGTCACCATACACAAAATTTCACAGTTAACAGATAAATGCTTTGTGCCATTTGCAATGACCAGCGCTCTTCCTTCATAGACTCGTATCTTATGCTTATTTAATCAGTATCGAGTCAACAAGATACGTGTCCTATAACAAGTATTAATAAGAAATGAGTGGTGTGCCATATTAGTATCACTAAAACAAGTGAAGACATCAACTGAGAGCAGACGAAACTGGTAGCAGCTATGGTTTACCTTCGTAAAGAAAAAATCATAAGTGGTTACTGTGATAGCTTAACGCGGCTTTTTACAGCGACAAGCTGTCCGCGGCACGGACGGCACCATGTTATCCACGTCACTCTGTTTAACGGTCAGTGTGGTTTTCGTGGGTACCAGTTAGCAGCTGAAGGTTCCGTCGATGGCCCGGGCACGGCCAAAGGGACAGCTAGTCCGGATGCTTCCCTTTTAAGCTTAGGATACTTCCGAATACATCCTGTGTTTATCTGGCTACGATATTTGGCTTGACCACAAAGTCTTACGTCTCGCTTACGGCTGCATTTTCGCGTTCCAATGCTTCTTCTCACGCTCACGAGCACACCGTGATCTGCGGATGATCCGACGATCCCGCGTCTGCGATGACGAAGGAGCTGCATTCACCGCGTGGCGTCCGCTCTGAGTCATGGTGAAACTGTGGTTGGGGACTACTGGCAGCCGTCTTGGCTCCCTATAACAGCCCCCCGGCGTAAAGTAAAAGTGCGCTGTACACGGCCGGTCAGGCAGGCACGCACACGAAGCGCATTCAGCTTTGTCCACTTGTACTATAGATCAGCCCTGCTTTTTCACTTTTAATGCTGTACAATGCAGGTACGCATAATAAAGTTGTTATGTTCGTCAGAGGTAAAACAGGGAGATCTTTCTCTCCGCCTTCCTGGAGCTGTCTCGGCTCTTTTGCTGGCTTTATGCATCATTTTGTTGAAACTCTTTCAGCCTGGCACCTTTAACAACGTTGAGGTCAAGTCTGTCACTAAACATCTCCTGTACCTCTATGTATGGGTGGTGGCTTGTAGAGTTGTACTTTAAGAGAAACAGGTGACACCAGCGATAGTAGTTCGTTTCTTTTTTATAAGGAAAACATGTTCGGCTGTTGGCAATAACGACATTGAATCAACGTATCAGTGCAGCTTAATTTTAATGTGCTGCATTAAGAGCAGCTCCCCTCAGTTTCTGCAGTTATCATTACAGAGTGCCTCCTCATTCTTCGCTTGAGGGCTAGGAAACTTGGTCTAGACTAACTGAATTTGTTAAGAGGATTATTTCGTACAGCGCGAAGTTAAGAACGATCCAAACGTGAGTCTACATTTCGGCCATAACACCGCTTACAACGCTTGCATCGAGTGGCCTTCGCACTCGAACTGTACGAGTGGGAATGCGCAGGAGGAGAACAGAAGCCTCCTAGAGTAGCCGGGCGCGTAAACAGCATTGCCAAGGCAGTTAGACACACGCAAAATCAAATGCGCACGCACGCACACACATTCAGGAACAGCGGAAGTGGAGAGAGACGTTGGCCGTACTAAAAGCTTCAGTTATCCCATGTCCAGTGCAGCTTGTCCCTTGCTAAAGCTTCGGAATGACGCTGATAACCTTGTCCCCAATCGCGACACGTACTTTGCCGGGGCTCGAAGGCGGCGAGAAAGTTTCGCGTCTCACCAAACACGCCTTGAGCTCTTCTCCCTAACGCCGACCTCCTTCTACTCTTCTCCACAACGTGCCCGCAACTTTGTCGGGTAGCGTAGCGGGCCGTTCCGAGAGCACGCCGCGGATTTAGTGAACGGCGGCAAAATCCAGCTGCACTGGCCGTAGCGTTGGGAGCGCGCTGGGCGTCAGCGGTCGTCAGGAAGGAGGCGGTCCGGTGGGAAGCAAACATCTGCGAGGGAGCTCGCCCACGCCTGGAGCAGACGTACAGCGTTGCTGAGTGCGTCGTGGCGACTCGTTGATAGCATTCTGAAAAAAGATATTAAATTTATCGTTGGCAGTTCTACTCTGCTTTCTTATCGTTAGGGTTTTGTAATTTGCTCATGATGCTGCGACAGCTGTTGATCGGTGCACCTGAAGACAAGAACAAATTGGAATCAAAGGGAATACCAATGCTAGCATTATTTTTTCTCTATGAAAGTTCGTGGCCAATGAAAGCTTGAGATTGTACATGCATTAGCAGCGAAAATATACTAAAGGCGTTTCAGAGCAGCAGCGCTTCTTATTGCCTATTTAACGTTGTATGTAAACAATACTCGATCTAGCCGGTCGGCAGGTTCCAATGTCTTCACTGCTGTAATTAGTGGTCAGAGGTTTTGTGCATTTGACTGATTCCCATGTACCAGGCTTGGTACATATAAGAGTAGGCAGAACAGTGACCAAGACACATTACAAGGCAAGAAGCTGCCATGGACTCCTCGACAAAGTGCCGATTCTGGCCATGCAGTGCAGGTGGTGCAAAGAGCCCAGACAGAAGCGTAATTAAAATTAGCAGGAACTTCAAATGCATCCCGTTGCACAGTAACTGAAGAAAACACCTTGCTGAGTGGAAGGTCCACAATGCACGATCCAGAGGGTCCTGTATTGTGCCCGTTACGGATAGCAGTGGAATGCTAGTCTCAAACGTGCCGAGAAAATGAGATCTTTTACGCAGTCTCTTAGCTCTGCATGGTACACCTTATTAACGAGCAATTTTCTGTGTCGCTTAGAAAAATAATTAAATTAACCGGTTTGATGCTTGTACAGCGTGAGGTCGGAAAGCTTATTCGAGACGCAGCTTTACGCAAGCTGACCTTTTCTTGATTTATATACTGGTTGAGGTTCCTAGTAAAGGCCAATAAACATTTGTATGCAGAAGATATTATTTACTTGGTCCTAGAAAAGCAGTAGTTTTGGCCGTTTGCACTTCCCAAAGCTATGCTTTAAACGGTGCACATGGTGGCATTGTTGTTTGGTTTTTATGACATGAACATACCCGCGATGTAGTATTGGCCAGAGCTTGGTGAAAAGGGCAGCATGACACTGCTGAAACCAGCCGGAAACGGTGAGAGAGATATTAGCCACTTCATGAGTAACTAACTATCCTGCAGTAAAATGCGGCTCGAAACATTCCACTGACTGCCTTTAATGAGCTCGGACCACTTAAGGGGCCTTTTTGTGTGGACTGCTTTTACTGAATAAGTAAAGACTGGTTAAACCAGTTTACGGCTTAGTTCAAACATTTGGCGAGAGTCATGATGTTTCTCTGTTTTCTTTCACCGTCTTCTCTCCCTTTTCTTCTTTATCTTTTTTTTATCTTCTTTACTTTTTTCTTTCCCCTCTTCTTTCTTTCTCTTCATCTTGTTCTCTCTCTTGTTCTGTCTTCTTTCGCCTTTTTACTTCTCCTTTTTCTTCTTTGTCTCGGCTTGACATCTGTCTTCTTCTTCCTTACTCTTTCTATTCTTTGTTGTCTTCTTCTGGTCGGTTTTTGCTTGGTTCGGCTCTTCGAATGGCTTGGATTGGCTTGCGAAACTCTGTAACTACAATTCCAACAGCCTTCAGTTATGCGACCATTTGTGGTTCGGTTCTAGTACCTGCCCTCGCCTAAAATGACGAAGGACGGTTTGGACCTGTTATTGCACTAATGACTTGGGATTAAAAGTTGTAGCAAGTGGGTGCTTGTAGCTCGATATATAAGTAGCTTGAAAATAGCTGCACTTGTATTCGAGTGGTAAAAATAATACGGATTATGAGGTGGCGCTGGAACTGTTCTGGACTATTAGTTTGCGGAAATGGGAGCATTCAGGTGTTTATACCAAACTACATCACTTGGGATGTTTGATAATAACAAGTAATGACAAGCTGTAATGAAAAGTTCAAAAATCTCCTGAAATGCTTTACCATTGGTCTTGCAGTTCACTTAACTTTGCACATTATTATTAATATCATTCACTATGTAGCCCTTGAAATAACTAAGAACGCCGAAGTGTGGTCTTTTTATGCGCTTACACAAAAACCTGCACCTGTTGTAGCCGGAGAAGCCACACACCTTCATCAGCTGTGTATTTTTCTTCTTTTGTAATGTGTTCTAAAAGACATTCTCGCACTGTGCGCTCTTTTTCTTTGCACAATGCTAGTGACTGAAAATGACATCAACAGCAGAGGTCTTTCTCCTTCACTCAGCAACAGCAACACTTCCTCTCCCATTTCGAAAGCAACCTTTTCCCGGCGCTTGCTTGTTTCCCCCTAACGCTGTTGACGTCGCAGCCGTAATTACGTGCCTTCCTCGTGCGCAGAACACAACACTGTCGTCGTCGCCGCTGCCTCCGGCGCGTCAACGACGACAACAACGACTTCGCGACCTCTTCTAATACGGGGGCTTGGCTCTCTCGCCGCTCTCCCTCCGTCGGGGCTTACTCGCTAAAACCCCAATTTGGGACACGCACGCGCGCGCGCTCCGTGTTCGGCGCATCACGTCCACCGAGCAGCTCGTCGCGGGCGTTGAGAACAAACACACACGCGACGCCCGCAGCCGACGCATGGCTGGACGACGCACGGCTGCCAGAATCCCCTCCACCTCCCGTCGACTGCGCGCGCAGTGATCAATATTTGACAAGATTTCCGTCCTTTCCGGCGGCGAGGACGACGTATCTGCGCTCGGCAGGCGCGGAAACCAACGGGGTGCCAACTTTTGCGGGACCGCACACGGCTGTTCGCGCAGCGGGGGGCGTCGTGCGTCTCATCGGGTGCCCGAGATTGAGGATTGGGAGAACGCGAAAATAAACAAAATAAAAAAAATGACGTTAAAAAAAACAGAAGAAAAACTCATTGCCTGTATCACACGAGGACTGCAAACGCTCGGCGAGCAGTGCCTCCTCGCCTCGTGGGACCTCGTTTTTCACGGCGGAGTTGGCGAAACGTTACGGACGTGGTTCGTGACCGACTGCGAGGCGCGGGATTAACGCGTGATTGATGTAGCCGCCTCGGTGCTCGTCAGCTTGGCCTCGGTTTGCCTGCCTGCTTGGCGGCGACCCGCTTTTCCGGCGGACTGCAGCCGCTCTACGGGCAGCGCATGCAGATCGAAGCTTTCCTCTTGGCGGGAAGACGCTGTCGGGAGGCACGACGAACGTGCAAACTTGAATGCCTTGCATGGGCACGTAGCTCAGGAAGTTCGAGCGCCTCCTCGGAGGCATTAATTAGGCTAACGAGATGGCTTTTTTTTTTCACGAGCCGTGCTTTGAGGATCGTACGCTGTCTATGCGAGTGTTTCGAGTAATCGCTCATATGACAAATCGCTGCATTTTTCTTGCTCTTGTTTCCTCGAGTAGTTAGAAGGGCTTTTGCATTCATCACTCTGCCTCTATGGAATTGACTGCCCACTTCCGGGCTGAAGCTTTAGTGTGACCTCGCTGAAAATATTGCTTCAAAGTTTTGCTGTGATTACTGCGGCTGCGCACAATTAACGTCCAAATGTTTCTACAGATCACTTCGACTTTGCAGCCCGTGAACATCTGTCGTGACATGTCGTAGGTGTCTCGGGATAGGTTAGACTATTGTATGAATTTGCGAAAGGGATACTTTAAACTGCGGATTAGCTGACCTAGCTGGATTTCAGATGTCACACAGGAGTCATTCAATTCTGCGAGGAAGACCTCTTCATTTTCAGGTCCAGGTCGGTGTAATATAACAACTATTTTAACACGTTAGCGACAGACTTCCCTTTAGATGCGAATGCCAGTGCCTGTGGAATGACAGTTCCCCAATGGTCGAAAGAGACTGTGACGTCGCTACCCTCTTTGCGAATCATGTTTGGCGTTGACGTCAGAGCTCACATGGTGGTTTGTGGGGTATGACGTCTCACCCCACAATCAACACGCAATAGAGCAATCATGACATCATTGCACAGTTCCTCATTAGTCTGCAGGGTCGTGGCGTCACTCTACCGCCATTACGTAGCGCCTTTGAAGAACGAAAAGCAACAGCGCTGAAAACAAAAGTGGTCGGGCCTGGACTTGAATCGCTGCCCCCTGGGTCATTAGCTGGGCGCGTTACCCCTCTACTACTGAGGAATGTTCGTTGTACTTGGTTAAAGGGAGGCCTCGTGTGTCTTGAGGTAAGAATGAAAGGAAAATAACACGCGTTACGCCCGAATCAGCGTGCAACGCGTCATGCAGCACTCGTTACGTCAGCAGCGGAGGGCTATCATTTGTTCTCCATGCCAACTGTTTCTGACGTCACGCAGCTACCATGGCCAGAAGCTTCGCCCCCCCCCCCCCCCTTCCTTCCCCCCCAGGGAACTCCCGCGCCCGTCGGCAGCCGGCGGAAGGGCCGAGTGGGTGGGACCGGTGGAGGAACGCCGACATTTCAGTATGCAAAAGTGACGAGAGGACAGCGAAAGGCGCGAAAACAAGGAAATTCAAATTTTAACTTCAGATAACTCAGAGTCCACAAAACGCATTTAAAAAATTTTTGCCAGAGGATATTTGTGAAGCGGCGTCCTTTAACATCACAGGCATACCGCAACATTATTGAGAGCCACTTTTATAGCCCCTTTAACGTCCCAAAACAACACAGGCTGAGGGACGCCATAGTTAAGGGCGCCGGAAATTTCGACCACCTGTGGTTTTTTAACGTGCACTGACAATGCGCAGTACACGCGGCTTTTGAATTTCGCCTGCATCGAAATTCGACCTCCGCGGTCGGGATCGAACCCGTGTCTTTTCGGGTCAGCAGCCTAGCGTCATTACCCCTGAGCCAACGCGGCGGCGGGCAGGAAAAAAGTCGTTACAAAATGCATTAGGTCCTTCAGACTGGGGGGAGCAAAAGAAAAAAAAGTAAAACATGTCTTATTGTATGTTGGCATACTGACATGTCTCACCGATTCCTGCAACAACGTTTGCTTCTTTCTTGCAGGTTGCCAGCCCGAAGTCAAGTCTGGCAAGGCAACCTTCGTCCTTCCGCTGGACAACATCTACGCTTGCGGGACGACGCGAATGCACAACAAGCTCACGGTAAGCGATGCCAACCGCCTCCTCTTCTACACGCTATGGTATTTGGCCTTGTTAAACAGTGCGGTCCAGCAAACGAGAACAAACCGAACACTTCTGAGGCCTTTGAGAATAGCGGTTAGTGATGACAGATGGCCGATTATCCAAACTCAAAGCGTTTTAGTTTGCATTAAAGTAGGCCGTTTGATCTGTTAAGGGCAAACTACGTTTCGTAAACAATGTCCAAATCTTATGCTGGTATTCGGCATCAAGGAGTGTCTCAAATTAGTCGTTGCAGTCTTGCAAAATGGATTAAAATTATTATTCCTGGTGATAAAGCCCCGAGACCGTCACTCAATTTCAAGAGTAGGCTAAATGGAGTAGAAACTCTTAAGAGTTAAATTGTTATCATTGCTAAATGTGGGTGCTTGGGGACGTACGCTTACGATGAAATTACCCGACAAAAACGGTTCCACTAGGCGGGATCCGCCGCCACCACATTCGCATTTTGAATCATGAAACGTAAACATACACGCGAAGAAAATAACGCCTTCGATAAGTACCGGTTGTGCATGACCTATGGAAGTAGGCATTTTTCCAGGGAAACAAAAACGAAATGTGATATGCGTCCAGTATATCTGGATGCTCACGATGGTCTGAAAGGCTGTTGATGACAATGTCCAGACATGAATATAAGATAAAACGACCTTCGTTATTTGGGTTCGCAAGATTTTCAAATACCTTTTGTGACTCCACGCATTCAAGACGAGAGTGTTTTTTGCTAACAGAACATCGCATTATAGAGGAATCTAAGCAGAGCTTTTGCTACCTCGTTGGCCAATGACTGGCAAATATATGGCACCAAACGTTTACGCTTGAACCATCTATACCAACAGCACAGCTGTGAAGTGTATTGGAAATTGAGACTCCTGTCGCCTACGCCCCCTTTTATTAATTCCATACAGTGGTAGATTGTAAACTCGCTTTTTTTTGTCAACAACTAAACGAACCTCTTAGAGTTTCCTTCTTACGTCAGTGCAAGCTGAGCTCTACAGAACCCCGTCAAAATAACGCACATGCTGTTCAGTGCGTTAGATATAAATTAAATGCGGAGAATCTTGTTGTCTTCTGTTTCCCTTGCATGCAAACGGCCACGAAGGAGCCATACACTCTTTAGTCAGGCCTAGAAAACAAACCATGCGATGTCTAGACACCTCCAGACGGGCGTCGCCACCATTGTGTAAACAAGCGTCCCGAGCTTCTTACTCATTTGTGCGAGCAGTTGGAGAAACGAACGAGCTTCGCTGTCATTGCGGATTGCGCGCCGCCGAGACGCAAATCCTTCTCGCAAAGCGAGTCGCCATCCGAACAGATAGGGTGGGAGACAAACGGTGCACTTTGCATGCGCCCCGGCCTCTTAGCGCTGTTGTTGTTCCTTGTACTCTGTCCCTTCTGCGGGGGCGGAGCTGTGTTTGACTTCTCGCCTGTAGAGACGCCAGACGGTTCCACATCTACTACTTGGAGCAGACGCGTTGATCAATAGCTAAGAGCTCGCTGTCTCTCCTCTTTCCCTTTACTTTTATCTCCCACCGAATTCTCGCTTCACTCCTGCAGACGCCGCCAAATGAGATTAGGCTTCTGTCCCTCTAGCTTGTCCTTGGGGGCTCCGTTAACGATCGAGGATTTGGACAGCTGCTCGCGCCTCGAGTGACATGCTGCTGCTCGATGTCTAAATGTGGGAATGGGAGAATGAAGACAGCCTACGAGACTGTGCGAGACAATGCGAGAGAGTGCGAGAGCATGTGATAGGTAACGGGATATCGGGGCGGCGCTGCTTCGTTTGGAGGGCGTGTCGGAAAAGAAACCACGGAATGGCTGATTAAGCTTCTACGCTCTCTTGCCTCACGGATATCTGAAAGACGCCCTTACACTTGCCTTTCCCAATTCCGATAGCGTGCTGAGGAAAGCTGTTTGCGTGCTGACTGCACTAGAAGTGCCGGTAGGAAATAAACGGTGAAACACTAGGGGTTTAGCTCAGCGTCTCTTACTGCCTTATTTGTTGCACAAATATTGCCACTGTGGTACAGTGAAGCGTAAACAGCCGCATCACTGAACAGTATGCGTGTTATAAAAAGATAGAGTTACGTCGAGGGAAGCAAGGTAAGGCCAGGACATAATAGGCAGCACTGGTTTCAGGAATTGTGGAAGTCAGTGTCAGGGTGGTGCTCACTGCAGTGCAGGATCGGAATTAACAGCTGCATCACTTACTGTTTCAATCAGAGCAGAGATGACACCATCGTTTACTGATGTTCACCCTGTATTGCGACAGCTGGTAAATGTTGCGAACAAAGCGGCTCCTAATATTTTCGATCCATACATGACGTTTAGAGCTTTAGACATCTCACCTTCTTCCACTCGTTGTGTACATAATCATCATGATTCGTTTCCGAATATGGGCAGATCCAACAGGTTGAAGTCTCACTCATCTCTCTAGATCGGCGTTGCAGTGTTGGTGAAAAATTCAGGAGCCCAGTTCAATCTTATTTGAATACAGCAGTGCCGATAAAGACGGCCAGGACTTCGGGGAGTGGTTTGCTGCCGTTGGCTTAAAGCACCACCCGTAACCTCCGCACCACGCTTCGACGCAGTGGGTGTGAGAAACTGTACCGTTGCGCTTGCGCCGAAACTGCAGGGCCAGTGGATCTACTACCACCGCATCATGATCGAGACGCCCGGTGAGGAGACGGAGGTGATCCTGGCTAAGTGCGTGCTTCCTGGAGGCTTCAACCAGAGCGTCACGTCGCGCGGGCGTTCCCGCCGACAGTCGCTGCCTTTCGACCTTGTCGAGCCTGAGTAAGTGATCGCAGGGACGACGGACAAAGAAAAGCCAGGAAACATTGAAGATACCTGTTAGTTAGGTTGGTATTATGATAGTACAGCTGCGAACGTCAGGAGACGACATGTCGGGGCACGTGGGGCTCTTCTCTGGTTGCATATGAACAAAAATTAACCATAACAAGCACGTGCTACCTCGAAGCACTTCTTCCTGCTCATTGAGCCAGATGACCATCACAAGCACGCTGACAAATACATTTAAAGAAATTGGTTTTGATTTTTAAAATTTTATGATTTCATTGCAAATGGGTGCGACAACACATGTATTGGGATTGTATTTATACAGCCTTCAGGCACGGCTGTTCGTTTCTTCCTGGTATTTTTAAATAATTGATTGCCAAATCAGTGCTTAAATTTTATCAGGGCATGCAGTGACACACTCTAAATAGATGTCCTTCCCTTTTGCTCACACAACCTTCCCTTCTGCCCCTTTTCAATTGGCGCTCCTGGGTGCTGATATGTGTCGCCTGCGCAGGCATCTGAACATCACGGAATACATCGAAGCCAGGGCACCCGTGCCGTACCTGGACGTGGCCATCCGGCAGAACGGCCGCGTCCTTGACACCACACTCAACGTGCAGCCCGGAACGCCGCTCGAGATGCTCGTATTCCTCGACCCCAAGAGCAGAGGTAACTTTTCTTTTGAATCCCCACCTCTTTCGTTGAGCGGTCTCCCCTGCACCATAGCTAGTGTACAGCCCTTCCACTGATGAAAGGCAACTTGATGCCGCGTAGGCAACAGAACACTGCGTCTCCCTCTAGCAGGTCTCATAACAATGAAGACAAGGAAATTAACTTTGCATTATGCAACAAATTCTAAACAAGTAATTCTTTTTTATATTCTCCTGCACTATTAACCGCAAGTTTTCCATTCGTGGATTCTGAATAGCAACGTTATGCCTTGCGGTTTCACACAGCTCCGCAGGCCGACTGCTCTGGAAGGAAATGCCTTAATGCCGTCAGAGAAGAAGTAGATTAACTTTTTTTAAATGGCCGCTGGCACTGCCTTCTACTGATACTGCTCGGCCTATTTACATTCCTGAGCAAAGTGGTGTTCTGAGCCAGTTGGTAAAGCATGTTTAAGGGAGGCGTAGCGCGAAAAAAGACAGGGACGAGAGAGACACAAGACACAGGACCAGCGCTGGTCCTGTGTCTTGTGTCTCTCTCATCCCTGTCTTTTTTCGCGCTACGCCTCCCTTAAACTATTTACATTCCCACCGTCCACTCCCCCCAAGAAAAAAGAAAATAAAAACACGCGACAGCTTGCTTGATAGGGCAAATGAGGCTGTGGGATTTCAAACCTTGGGAAGATTTCATTCAGATGTATCCGAAATTTTTGGAATAATTCGGTTCTTCACGTAAAACCAAACTATCCGTGTGGTTTAAACATCGTCTTCAATGGCGCCTTTATGCGCGCCATGATAGCTCACACTATTTTTTTTTCTTGTTTCACTCTTTTCTGCGCTCGCTTTCTTAATTTCGCAATCCGCTGTGGTGCCCTTACGGCCGCGTACAATTTAGCCGTTACATGGTTAAGAACACGCTAATAGCCCCTCCACTCGCACTGCGTGTCAGCATGCCGATCCCGGCGTAAGAATTCTCTCCGAGAAATTAGCTAATTAAGGGCTGATTCATCCCTGTCCCGCCTTCGCCGCGTGCCCCAAAATGAGGCTGCGAGACGTCTTCCCGGTTCGTCGCCGCACATAATACGCTTTTGATATTTCGAAATAATTGCTCGCTTGCGCTAGCATGTTGAGTAGCGCGTAAATTAACTGCTTTAACTATCCATTCCTTCCAAGCGCAGTGAAAGACTCGAAAGGTACTCGAAGTATTAGAGCCATGTTCACAATTGTTTGAATCTCATTTTTAGTGCTACATGCAGAAATCTTGTTTATTTGTTTGTTTTGAAGGCGCTTATTTAATTTCTTTTTTTTGGCGTTTCATTGATGTGTTTATGTGTATGGCAGTATGCACGGCGGTAGGCTGCTCATTTTTGTCATTACATTTCAAGATTTAGAAATTAGAGTGGCTACAACTTGTGCTCTATTTTTCTGCTGACTTACGCAAGGCTTATTAGAGCGATTTAGCATTGCGCGATTAGTGGCCGCTGCCACGATCCGCCTCCCATGAGCCGGTTGTGCGCACGCGCTGTTTGGTTCCGATGAGAGAGAGACAGCACTTTATTTGGCAACTTCGTGTTAGTCGCCGAGAATGAAACGAGCTTGTTTCACCAAAGACAGTCTATCCTCAAACTGGTTCGAGATCAACCAGGCACTCCTGGAGCGTGGAGGCGGCACGCGGTACGCGCTGTGCTAAAATTTTCTATAACCTATATTTCCCACTCTGCTAAACATTTTTTTTAGTGTGATTAGAGTATTTATAAAAATGACAATGCGTAAACGTAAGCCTGTTGTTTCTCTTGGATTGCTCTCCTTCTCAAGCAATGCATTGCTCTGCAGGCACGTACGGCATCCTGACCAGCTATCTGAAGGTCACGGACAGTGCCAACAAGCAAGAAGAAGTGATCGTTATGAACGGGTAAGGGCTACTGCCAACTGGCTGACTGCAGATCAATATAAAAAGTCTCTACATCGGGGTCACTCCATATTTAGAGACACGATGTGCATCACTGAATTTGTAGGTCAGCAGTGTTCTGCGCACTGCACTGCATTGTATTGCGCACAAAGCTAGGTAACAGCCGCCTGCAATGCAAAAGGTTATGGATCACGGATTTGCAAAAAAAAAGAAAACAAGCAAATTTTTGCCATTTTGCTGGACATCGGGGAGCTGAAAAGTACACTAAACCTCTGTTAATTACACAGATTGGTGGAGGCCGCACGTTTCAAATCTACGAGGGGTACATTGGTTGGATGAACACAAATTTCTTGGTGCCTCCCATGTTCCATCAACGTTTGCAATGTAGTGCAGAAGGACGTAACATAACCGATGATTTGCTGTTTTGTGTCCGTGGTATCGCTTCTCCACAATTTTTTTTCTGATTTCTCCGGCCGTGAATGATTCATAACTGGTGGCGGGGCTGCAGTTTCCGAAGAAGAACGGCTGAATGTGTGCTTGGTATTCCTTCATAACTTTTTTTTTAAAACAGCGGTTCTTAACCAGGACAGAGAACGAAAGGGGACACACGCACGGCACTAAGCAATTGGGTTCGGAACTTGATCATGAGAGAGAGTACGCGGTCTGTGCTTTACCTCTGCCTTGTTCTTCTCTTCCCTTCTCTTCCCTCAGATGCTCCATCGATCCATACATCTTTGGCAACTTTGAGACTCTCGACGGCGGGGACACGCTTTCGGCTAAGTTCAGGGCATTCAAATTTCCAGAGTCAAACTATGTGCTCTTCGTCGGAACCGTCAACGTGTGCATCAAGGAGTGCAAAGGCGTAAGGCTGCTCTCCCTGCCTCTTCTCTTCCTTGCTTTCCGTTATAGCACTGCGTAGCACACTCGAAAGGGTACTGTTTTTGTCTGTGTGCATATGTGTTTTTGTCTGTCTGCCTTTCGGTGTATGTTTTTTTTTCGAAGTGCCTGACACACTATCTCATATTACGAGAAGCTTAGAGGAAAAAAGGCATTTTTCTTATTTCTTTTTTGTTGCAAACATTTCGCCGGAAGATATGAAACATACTGCGCAACCATTGGTTGCCTAGGCTTTAGATTTTTATTGCCAGCTCTAGTTTTATTGTCTTTAAAAAAAAAAAAAACAAAGCATTTTATCACAGTGCAGCTTTCAGCCTTGAACGAGAGCTATGTATATGAGTAGACGGTTCATCACCAGTTTAGAATATAGACATGGATGACTGTTTATGAATTTCACTCTGTTTGGAGCGACGGCTGGCGCTTGTTGTTTCTTCGTGATTACTAGTCACGTCAGCTTCGTTACGTGGACAGGCTTGTGGTCGCACATTCTCTTATCGCTGAATATCGTCATACTGCGAGGGTTCCGTTATCTTATGGTCCAAAACTTTTCATTTGCTCGTCTATGGAACATACATTAGCGCACTTCGGTTATTTGTGCTCGCCTTTTTTTCCGCCAGGTGCCATGCGGAAATGACCAGTACGGCTATGGCCGTAGGAGGCGCTCCATCCCGCCTGAGATTCCGAACGACCCGAACAAGGTGTTCGAAGTAGAACTCACCACTTTCCTCAAGGTCCAGTACAGAGACGACCTGTTCACACTCAAGAAAGGTGAGCCTATTCTCCATGCTTCTTACTGATGCGCCATTTCTCTCACGGTTGCTTTCACTCTTTCTTCTCTCTCTCTGTCCTGTTCTCGAGCTTACTGCCTCTTGAATTTCGCCTCCATCGACATTCCACCGCGGCGGCCGGGATGGTAACCGCGTCTTTCGGGTTAACAGCCGAGCGCCATAACGACTGAGCCCCCGCGGCGGCTCCAACTGCGTGGTTTTAATGGAAAGCTTATAAGTTACGATGGAAAGCTTGAGACATGTTTCCAGAATGCAGGAAGGATATATGTACGTGTTTCACCATAGTCGTCACTGGCCTCTGTGAGAAGGTAGTTTGAAGCTTGAAATTTAGCACCGTGAAATGACGTGACGCTTGCATACGTAAGGTGCCCCAAAAGTAATACGGAGCATGCGAGCGGTGGCAGAAATTGAAAAAACTGCATGCCAGCGCGCTCTATCAGCAGATGCGCGGTAAAGGACTAAGGGGCGTCGGCACATCCGTCTGACCCATCTCGATAACTTGATGCTCGCGTTATCGCCTCAACGAGCGAAGCTGAGCTGCTACCATCCCTGCCCGCCAGGGGCGCTTTCAATACCTCATGGTTTGCTGTTCGTCCGGGCCGTGAAGAAATGTTTGCCATCGGCACCGTGCGCTTTACGCTTCGTCAGGTCCCACATTATCTCTGTCTGTGGAGCAGCCGAAGTCTGTGATGCAAATGGCGGCGAGTTTGTGCTCTGACGAGTATAAGCACTCGAGCAACGTTTCGGCTAATGCGGTGAAAAATTTGCTTCGCTCTAGGGAACGCATGACAAACAAAAAAACAAAAACAGTAGCATGCATGTGCTGTCTTTGATAAAAATATGTGCTTAACGGCATAGCAAGTGGGCTAATAATTCAAGACCATTTTCTTCCACACAAATTCACTTTCTTACACTGGACAACCTTCGAGAGCAACCCGGATACGTAGACTCATTATACGAGTCCCTTCATCGACGCATGGTCGATGTCATTAACGTGAGCGGGAGCTTTACCCGTCATTAAACTTTGAGTTTGCATGAAAAGTGCCTTTGGAAGTTGTTTTTTTTTAATCGCCTCCACCCTGTTGTCATTTTCTTCTTTGCATGTTTGTAAAATATAGCCGATAGGGGACGACTAAATGAGAGACACGCACGTTTTTTGTTTCTCTTTTTTCCTCCACTCAAAGAAAGCAGATTTGTGCCAACGGAAGTGATCTTTACTTAGTTCAGTTGCGCACAAACTCGACGAACACATCACGAGCTTGTTCATCACGATAAAAGCAGCGCGAACTTCATGACGAACGCAGAAAGGGAAGACGATCAGAGTAAGACGTTCCATGATTATATCAGCGTCTGTGTCTCGTCTTTCCTTTCTGCGTCCTTCGTGAAGTTTCCTCTGCTTTCCTTGTCACAAACTGGCCGCGAAGCGAAGAGCGACCCACGGCGGTCCCGCAGTCTGAAAATGGTGGCATTCCTGAAAAAGAAAAAAGTGCAACCTGCCGAACGCCACTTTCTACACGGCGCGGACAAACAAGAAACGCTTGCATGATGCATTGAAAGTGCCCCTGGCGAGCACTGATGGTAGCAGCTCAACTTCGCTCGTGGCGGCGATAACGCGAGCATCAAGTTATCGAGATGGGTCAGCCGGATGTGCCGACGCCCCTTCGCTCTTTGCCGGGCATCTGCTGATAGAGCGCGCTGACATGCAGTTTTTTCCATTTCGGCCACCGCTTGCGTGCTCCGTATTACTTTTGGGGCACCTGTACATAGCATTCCATACTTACGCCCACTTCGGCTCAGATTGTGTTGTGTTCCTTTTACCTTGCTTAAGCGAAGATGGAATACCGGGATCTCGAGCTTCGGAGTGCGTTCCTATAGCCACTAATTACAAGAATGAAAACCCCAGGCTTTGCTTGTTTACATAAAGCGACTGATGAAAGATCCTAGAATTTAGGTATGTCATGAAGAAACAAAAAATAATTTATAGATATTTCCATCTGGACCACTACAATGAGGTCAATTTTAGGTTTCCTGCAGCTTCGTCATCGCGAAACTCAAATAAAAAGAAGGTCTTCTGGGCAGTATTCAGGAGAGAGAGAAAAGGAAGGAACAAGGCAGTGAGGTCAAAGCAGAAAAGCCATCAGCTTGATCTTCACTTTGAGGCAAGAGGCCGGCGGAAGGAGACAAAGAAAAGATGTGGGGAGCATGTATGCGCGATGCATTAAGCCTCATAGTTAAGGCCGCTCAGACAGGCCAATCGCCTTGAGGGAAATGGGAAGCCTCTTATAAACCTCGTGAGCTTACAAGTTGTTAGGTATGCTTTGAAGTATCCCATTCTTTCGATAAATGGCCAGTTGCCAGGTGCGCCTTTATAGTCGCAAGTGGCCGTCTCTCTGTGCACTATCTGGACAAGATAGTTACAACTGTTGATGCTCTGTTCGCAACTGCATGCACAGCTTGTAGCATTGCTCAATAAGGGTAGGATGAAAAAAATGGTACAATTGTAATGAATAGCAGCGGAGGCTTCGAAGGTGGTTGCATCCCATAGCATTGGCAAATCCCGCCCCGATAGTTGAATTCTTCAGGCAGAGAAATGGCTTGAGCAATTGAATCAACCCTCGGCCCTAGTCATTAAATAGAAGCATATATTAATTTGGGGGTACTTTTGTTTGTGACGGTAATCGTCACGACCTCTATGTGATGTTATGATCAATTTGCGCGTCATTGTTGTAGCCTTGGCAGCACACTACTCATAGCAGTCGCTGATTATAGTTTTCTCTGAATTTGCAGCTGGTGTTAAGGGCGTCACCCCACTCGAATTACTAACACTCAGCGTTGCTAACATTCGGAGCTTTCTTACTGATGTCGCTTTGGGCAATGATCGCGACAAAGCTTTGGATCAAGCTTTGCATGCGTGCGAATAGCTACGACACCAACTACTTCTCTTTTTCATGTCTATGGATGACCTCCCTTGCTCATTGGCGTCTTCCTTTCGGACTGTTCAGTTGCCCGTAATTGGCTGGTATCTTGTGACCACTCGGAGATTGATCTGGGAAGTGCTAACATTTCAAAATAAAACCTCTTTGGAACAGCCTAAGTTAGAGCCAGGCGCTTGTAAACGACAATGCGAACACAATGAAAGTGTCTCATAATAAAAGGAAAAAATAGAACATGTTTCGGTTTTTCGGATCTATGTAGAACGCTCTCAAGGGACCACCTGAACAGGACGTAAAGAAAAACGGAAGTAGGTGATCATGTTCGCTTTGAACAGAGTGTAAGCAGCTCGGCGTGCTTGGCGTTTGCAGGGTCCATATCGGGAGAGTTCGATGCGCGGACCGCCAACCAGCTGCCTCTGAAGCAGGCCCTACCCGTGGACGGGGACACGTCTTTCCTGGACCGCTCCGCCGCCGGCTTGGCTGTCGCGGGACGCGGCTGCTGCACGCTTCTGCTTGGCCTGCTTGTTGTGGCCGCTTTCTCCACGCTCAGGCTTTTCTTCTGAACGCCCCCATCTGTCGCCAAAGCTGCGTCTCGAGCCACCAATCTCTCCTTCGTCGATTCCGGGAGCATGAAAAAAAATCACATTCACAAACACGCTCATATTCCGGCCACCCTCGATTGAAACCACGAGGCTTGTTTGATGTTTGCCATGGGTTTGTTCTGTAAAAAAAAAACAAAAAAAAAACAAAGGCGCAGGCGCTGGTACGGATGGCTCAAGGGGTGGTGCTGAATGAGCTAGATACAGGTTACGAGTTTTTTTCAGGGTCGATTTGGGATTGCTGAGGAGAAACTTTAGCTCGGGTGTCATTTGTTCAGCACTTGAGAACAGAAGAATGTTTCTGTCGGCCACAGAGCAGCCTGCTTTTCAAGTTAAAATCTAGTTAAAATCTTGTGCTGGCTGGCAGTGGAATGTTTGGGGAGGCTCAACAATTTTTAGGAACTTGATAGATCTTTGCAAAGGTAACCACTGAAAACAATTCATTCCCAAATTTCTACTTCCGCAGCAGAAGTTGATTTGATCATGTTTTAAGAACAATGACTAAAGCATTTAAGTTTCTTGAGATTGAGATTATTATTTTCATTTTTTTCGCAACATTTACTAAAAAAAAAACGGTGCCAAGCTACTCTAACCGATGTAGCAATTTTACAACTTTAAATGCAAAAAAACATTCCCAATGAAACTTCTGCATACAGCAGCTGCTATGTTTCAACTTAAGAGAAGAAAGAGAAGATATGAATTATGTGGTTTGATTGCATTTGATTTCGATTTGATTTTGCATGCATATTACTTTGTTTATTGCTATAAAAACAAACAGGTAGGCAAATAAACAAGGAAACGTTATTGCACAGTTTTTAGCATTTGTTTCTGTCTTCTAACTGAATAAAATAAACAAAGTTAAGCCCGAGCTAAAGCTCCTTCTTAAGCTGAGCTTGCTGAAGAACACCCCTTGGATAAGCTTCTGCACTTGGACGTAGTAAAGTTATTTGTGGATGTATATTAAATGTTGTTTTTATTGATTGAAGAGGGTGAACGTGCATGGCAGTTTGACTCTGGGAGCCGCGGAACGCTTACAGCAGATACCCGCAAATGTCGCACGTTTTACAACGGTGCGTCACGTAAAGTTTACGTTAGCTGTTGTCGAGCACGAAGAGGCGTAATCATCGCAACCACAAAGTAGCCAGGAAATTTCGTCCGAGAGAATTTATCTTTTGCGAGACCATATTATTGGTTGTTTTTGATGCGGATCCAATTTGAACCTTTCGTACAGGAGCTGACTAACAGTTTTTTAATTTATTTTTATCGCAGTGCACTGCTTGACAAAAAAAGAAGCAGACTCTGAGTAAAATAGTTTTATAAATTTTTTATTGTGTTCATTCAATAGCTTTATTGCCAATTTTTCTCTTTCTTTGTAGTTTAGAGTGCGTTAGCGTCAAATGTGTGCAGTTGGTCGTACTTATAGTTTTGTTTCTTTTACTGGCTTCTTCTAGCCCAGTGAAAGGTAACCACTGTGTCACAACGGAGGCAGCTATTTTGAATGAAATGTGTGACTTTTGTGCCACGTGTGTTTTTGTGCTGTCTTAAACTGTCATTCACCTCATAGCGTTTGTCCATAACTGCAGTTACCCAGCCAGTCCTAAAGAAAAAAGTGAGGTAAACCCTTACTAAACCAGAGACGAATCACAGTTAGGAACACAATGATGGCACAATGAACAAAATAATTCTTGTTGACGCGCTGTCTAGAGTGGCTTGGAGAGACAACTCTGTGTCTGTCTGTTGCTTTTGGCGAGTTCCCTTCTCGATATGGTTTGCTTGTTTATTGTACTTTTGACATTACAAGAGGTCCGTCACGGAAGAGGCAAGATGCGATGACAGAAATCTCCTGACTAAGCCCCTAGCATCTACAGACCGGTACTACTTTTTTAGGCGACTGCTGTATTGGTGCCAGGTTATGGGATACTTGCCAAAGGCAGCCTTTCCATTTTTCTTGAATGCTTTAAGGGCAAATTAAGAAAGAAGATCACGAATAGAGAAGGTTGGCGCAGTGCATTATACGCCTTTGTTTCCTCGGGGTCAATTTAGGCAGGCTTCAATTTTCATACCCGTTTCTCTAGACTGGAGCCGTGAAGGCAGAATATTGAAGTGCGCTTAAGTAGCAGCCTGAGAGCACTGGTTCTTTGCGCAGTAACGTAACATAGGTGGAATAAATATTCAAGCATTCATTGGCTACCGCTCATTATTGTAGAATTTCAGTCTGCAGCAATTAAGTGAATCTAGCATTAGCCATCGAATCTTTTTAAATGCTATTAACTTCCTTAAACAGTTATCTTGGTGCTGGCGCATAGAAACCTTGTCAACCATGACGCTCCTACTTCAATACTAGAAGAGTATCGGCTGAGAACATCTCATGAGCTGTTTGAATCACACTTAGCTTACTGCATTAGTGGCAGGATGAAAGGCACTGTCATTAATTTGACTAAGGCACCAAAAACCATCAGACAGGGTACAAAACACGCGTCAAATACATTCGCTTTACGCGCTGCGTCATCGAGCTTTCTCGATTTTTTACGGGGGGCACTCCTGGATTGCATGCAGGCGCACGCCTTTGACAGAAACACTTCTCGTTCAAAACCATCATGCGGCTTGCATGCAGGCGCTGCGTCGTAATGACATCACTTGTAATGCGCGCTGGTTATATCGCTATTTTTACTTGTTTTCAAGCCTGTTCTTTTGAACACAAGAGCCACACCTTCGTCCCTGTACAGATTGTAGACGAGACTTTGTACAGTTTTGTAAGCAGCTGAGACACGAACACTGGAAAGAAGGTCTTGGCCAAAGCTCACAGATTTGTACAGCACCTCGGTTTAATCAGTTGTTCTTTTATAGCTCGAGTTAGGTTAAGTGTTTCTGGCTGCTCCACGACGAATTATTTATTCTGCTTTTTACAATCAAACAGCACTGAATTCTTACTCCAATGCTGAGCTGAAAACATCGCTCAATGCTTCTGTTAAGCCTGTGGTAAAGCAAGAGGATAGCAGTTCATCACATTGCATTTAAATATTCAATGCAGCTTTTTATGAAATAAGCATTACTAGTGCAGGCTGAAGTTCCGCATAGTGTCGTAGTAATGGAGGGGTTTTTGCAATAGGTAAAATGAAAAACAAAAACTGGCCATATTAAAGCTGCTTAGGCACAAATGTTAGAAACTAAAAGAATAGAGAAAAGACGGCATGAAAAAGACGGCTGAATTGCAAAAATCAGACCAAGAATCATGAAAAGCTGCGATTCCGTCTCTAAATAAAAAGAAACAAATGCTTCAATTTTGCTACGTTCTCATTAAAATCTGCAGGAAAACAAGTTTTATCTGGTTGTCACTGTGCCTCCTTCGACTGAAAAATATGGATGTTTTTGAATCACATGCTTAGTACAACCTTCATGTCGCCTTCAAATCTAACTTCGGAAAACTCGTTTCCCGCGGAACACAAATTCTGTTTCTCGATCGCAATGTGTGAAACGCTGTAATTTAATAAACTTGCACAAATATCTGTTTTTAGACATATGGAGTCTGTTTTAGATGTATCTAATTATTCTTATTCACGAGCACATTCTGGAACTTTTCGTCTGAAACCGTGACTATTGTGAGCTGTATTTCTTACGATACAAATGCTGTTAACTCTCAATTTTATATATTTTCAGGCTTTTAAGACTTCCTTAACTCTACTACTGTTGGACTGAGTTTCCAAAACACCACCGTCACAATACAGTAGGAAATTATCTGAAACCTACAACCAGCGCAAAGTTCTGGAAGATAAATGAGCGTTGAATAACTGGTCACTCTCAAGCCACAGTTTCCCCAGTGTGTGCCTGATAAACGCAATGAAATGAGCATAATTCAGTCTCAGAACTGCATTCTTTTGATGATGGTGTTTGTCGTTCTCTTGGTCACTGCTCATTGTAACTATCCCAGTTCGTCAACGCACAAAACAACAAAGTCTCGTAGAGTGCCCTCGTTAATTTCATCGTAGTTTGCGGCCACTGCTGTAAAAAAGTGACGTCTGACGTTGCCTTTACCTGCACATGTCTAGTAAGACAGTCTAAAATGTTCACCTTGCTACTTCAATGAGCCAAAAGCCTGCCACTACTCAGTTCGAGTTCTGAATCAAAAGCAGCTCATTAGTAAAACATGGCGAATGCACTTGCATCACTGTACAGGAAAATTATCTTTCATTTCTTGGCCTTGTAAACATAGCATCCTGTCTAGCTTGGGTAGCTATTAGCAACAAATAGCTGTAACATTAGATATGATTGCAGTCTTCTTGCTTATGAATTTTGACATGCATATTTGCAAAAAGTGACAGTTCATTTCATGAAATGTAAACAAAAGAAGAGAATCTTTCTGAGGTATTTTAATAATTTTCATGCACGTGGATGGGAAGCCACTCAATTGTATTTTTACACTGTCCGGTCATGGACTTTTGGCTTCAAAAGGTGCTCATTGTGATTAGGCTACATCAGACGTTGCTTCGAGAGGCGGCTGCTTGTCATCGGTAATTGTCCATTTGTTGCAACTGCGACAATGTGCCATCACATGCTTCCCATTACCATCGTCAACAACATCATCATCCTAACATGTAACGAAGTTATTGGCAGTGATATGTCACATTTCTGAGAGCGGTTTACCTACTTCGCGGTCTTTTTTACACTTAATTCTGAACTGTCCAAAATATATGAATCTTTTTTTTCATGTATTTCAGGACGCTTAAATTTATGAAATACATCATTGACGTGCATCAATACTTGGTTTTGCAGTGTGTATTTTTATTTGTACGTTAGGCTTTTTCAATGTTCAGTGCTTCTTTTCCATAGATTACATGTCTGTCAACCCTGGATTTATTTGTGATTTAATTGTGTCGTTTTTGTGTTTTGTTGTGATGCCATGTTACTAGAAATTTTGCGCATTAATTGTCTCGCTTATCTGTTTTGTATGTATTTCTATTCTTGTCACTATTTTATATTACAGGTGTTTTGTTGAACGAAGGACATCAAAATGACAGCACGCGTGTTGGCCACGTGAAATTTCAGTAGTGTTTACATCCTGCTGACATTACTAATGTACATACTTTTAATGTTCCAAGAGTGTAGCGCATAGAGGTGCTGGCAAATACATCGCCAGAGGCCATGTGAAATAATAAAGGAACGCCTTAACATTTTTAACTTAGAGTGCTTGTGTGAATTTCTTACATCGCCGTACGGACATCTGAAACATGCAGCTGGGGTGAGTTGAGACACCAAAGATGGCTGAGCACATGTGGGTGCGGCCCACCAACGTCTAGCCGTGAATGGTGTTTAGTTATGTACGCGAAAAAAAGGGGACCTTGGTGGTTGTGGCGACACCAAGTGTTCTGGACCTTTAAGACCCTTTAAAACCTTTAAGAACTTTCGCTTCTGTTTCCTGTCAATGGCACCCACAAGACTGACCTGACAGGGGGAAATCGGCAGTCGCCTTTTCTTGTCCTCCTTTTCATCTCCGACTTTCTTATCCTATTTCTCAGAACCTTTTTGTTTCCTCGTCCTTTTGGGTTTTTCTTTTCACAGCTGGCGGCTAGAGTTAACCTTGAGTGCAGTAACCACCCTCAGTTATGCCATATGTTTTTACAGTGGTGGTGTGCTGCTGGCATGCACAGGACTTGCTTTTAACTGTTCCTTTCCCGTCTCTCCTCGTTTCGCCATGGCAAGCGGCCGAATGACAAATACCTTTCATAACCATCCTTTTTGACCTGTTGCCGTCATGAAAAGCGGGCGGACTGAAGTAACAAAACATTTCTTTCCCCAGATAGCGCGTGGCATATAGAAAGTTAGCTGGAAAACAAGCCAGATTAATATCTGCATCCACAGTTTGTATGATTACGACAGATGCCTTGGGCCCTGGTTACAAGGTGACGAAACTGGCAAGCTGCGACGTACTCTTTGAGTAAAACTGAAACTTGGGCCAGCTGTATTGAGTAATACAGCTGCCCAAGCTTCAGCTGTCCAAGGATGAACGCTGGTCCTTGTGTACCTTCCTTCTTCCCAGTCCCAAATCGCGCTGTATTACTCAATGTGCCCTTTGACATCCGCGACAAAGTACAACATTCTAAGCTCCAAAGCACAGTTGTCCACTGGCAACATCGCTGTCTCCATCAGTGCTCACCGACCACTGAACACACTCAAAAACGTAATTTCTAAAAATGATTTTCTCCTTCTCACCGAAAATAAAATTTTGGAGGGGCTCAATGTCCAGGATGTCATCGGTGTTTACCGAACAAAAATTCCAGAAGACAACAAAGAAATCTCAACGAAACACCTAGTACTCACTTTTGCCTCCAGTGAACTCTCCTAATCATTTTAATTTGGCTACTAAAAAATCTTGTCTACGAATAATTCCGAATGCCCTTTGGTGTTTCAAATTCTAGAGACTCGGTCATGGTTCAAGAAGTTGCCGCTTCTACGAAACAGGTGCCAAACGCGCTTCAAAAGAACGCATTTTGAGAACTGTGAAAGTGCACCACATTGCGCATATGGTGAAAGCGAACACTCCGTGTTCTCAAGGCTACGTTCATAGTGAAAGACTTAGATACAGAAAAAAAAATAATCAAATTGAAGACAAAACAAAATATTTCATTTAAAGAGGCGCCTAACGACTTCTACTTTCCAACAACACATTGTCCGTCACTGCCAAGACAAATTTCGCAGGGGCGGTGCATCGTATCACAATCCGATGCCTGATGAGCCTTGTTTACCGGGATTATGGCAGGGCCATCTACGCTTTAGGCAGCGACGACGAAGGCTGCCCTGCCATCACCAATGAAGGGCACGCCGATACCTGAGTCGCCTGTCTGCGAAGGTTCACCGAGTCGGGGAGATGTCAGGCACGTACTCCAGCAGGTGCTCCGTGGAGCAAGGTCCACAACAGATAAATATTCTGAAGAGTTGTAAAACCTTCCGTCGCGACCGAGAGCCAGCAAATAAACTCCAAGGTTGTTTCGCGATTATCACTCAAAGCGTCGTCCTGCACAAGAAATCCTACTGAACACAAACTTTGGGGCGGTTGTAGACAAAAACAACAGCTATAAAATATTAAAAAAACATGTTCTGTATACCTTCCTCCACACTTCACAGTGACTATCTAGGATTTAGAAGACTTTATCAAAAAATTGGCTGAACCATATTGGCAGTTCTAGAGTTTAATGCTCACTCCCCTTTTCTGGGGAAGCGAACGGATTGACCCTAGGAGCTAAACAACTGAATATTTTATTTATCCTCGCGAACAAAATGTGCTTATTTAAACAAAAAAAAAATGGCTGTGACTTAGCTTGGTTAAGCCTGGTAATTGCGAAACAATACGTGGTTCTGCTATTGTACCGCTTGTGGTGATGCTCTGGTTATGCTTATGCTAGTATGGCTATGCGAAGACGCTGAGCGTTTTTTTCGCCTGGCTGCATCTTGAGCTCGTCGCTTGGAAAGCCGTTCTTCTCGTTCTTATTCTGTCTCCGTAGCTCGCTGATGCTTTCTCTCTGCAACCTGCCGAATCGTATAGGCTGGAGGCGGCATCTCATGGGCTTGACGAGAAGAGCGCAGTCAGGCCACGGCCGTGGCGGCCAAGGCAACGGGGTTGGGGCCCCGTTTTTAAGCAGATGATATGACGTCACATAGCGCGCAGCGCCCCTGGTGAGAGGAGCGGGAGTCAGGCCACGGCCGTGGCTATGCGCCGCGCAAGGCGACGGTGTGAGATGGGGCTCCGTTTTTACACAGATGGTATGACGTCACATAGCGCGCAGCGCCCTTGGTGAGAGGAGCGGGAGTCAGGCCGTGGCTATGCGCCGCGTAAGGCGACGGCGTGAGATGGGGCCTAGCGGGAGTCAGGCCACGGCCGTGGCTATGCGCCGCGCAAGGCGACGGTGTGAGATGGGGCCCCGTTTTTACACAGATGGTATGACGTCACATAGCGTGCAGCGCCTCTGGTAAGAGGAGCGGGAGTCAGGCCGTGGCTATGCGCCGCGCAAGGCGACGGCGTGAGATGGGGCCCCGTTTTTACACAGATGGTATGACGTCACGCAGCGAGGTCACGCGAAAGCTCAAGCGTGGCTATGCGGCCGCGGCACGGCACGGGCTGAGGTGGTAGCGAAAGCAGGATTGCTTCGAAATAAAAGACCACATGTTGCTGCCTAAGTTCAGAAAAAATGAGCTGCCTTGATTTAGCTTTCTCATCACCATCTCTACTTTTGAGGATTTTAATCAGAATGTTTTAATCAGCCACCGGGGAAGTGATCCCTTACCTGAAGTCAGTCATTCTCTTCAACACCTGCCATTCCAACCAGGCCATTACACTGGAAACAAATGGCAGATTAGACAATCAATTTTTGGTGGAGGTTATAATAGATGACAAAATGAAAAAAAAAAACGACTACATGCATGTATTTTAGCAGCAATGCTAGCAATTTCTACAGCCTTTGCACGAAAAAAAAATCAGAAATCGTGGGGGACAAAAATATAACCAATAACAAAAAAAAGAAAAGATTTTATGGGAAGTCTTTCGTAGGTATTTCATAGCGGAAAATGTGGTGGTTTTTAAAAGATGGTTTGGTTTTTAAAAAAGCTAAGGTCAGAGCACATTGCATCCGTAAAAATGCCGCGAAAACCTCATGGCAATACTACGTTTATTAAATCAACAGTTCAGTCCCCTCAAAGAAATTGTGGGTTCAGGCTCGGAAATTCAGCGATGTCTTTTCTCTTTTCACGCCACCTCAACTAACATCACCCGGCACTGAAGCGACTTTAGCAGAACAGCCCAGCACATTATGAGAGCATTTCGCTGCAGTCTCTAGTTCCTTGGACTGCACACACAAATTCCGAAAACTGAAAACTACAATGGAAAAAAAAACTTTTCAGAGGAGCAGGCTATATTGAAGAGCACAGCAAGCTAATTACACCAACAGAGTTGCATAAAGTGCGGTCTTTTGGTTGACACATAAATGGCAGTGTTGACACCGTCTGGAGGTTCGGCGTACTATGCTACTTAAGAGACATCGGCATTTGTGAGGGTAGTGAACTGTCTAAATGACTTTCTGAACAGGCGCTTATTGCAAGTACGCTCAGGCGCAACCCTAACTATTAATTTCGTCCAAAAAAAAAAAAAAAAAACGGCGTGCTCCAGGTGTGTGTTAGAAGTGCTACGCTCTTCAGAGTAAAAATCAATTCAATAGCAAAAATTATTCCGACCTTCGCTATGTATTCGGTTTACATAGATAACCGCATGCATGTCCAGAGACAAATATAGACGTGACTGTAAAGAAACTAGCTGCCTGGGAAGAACGGGAGAGATTCAAATTTTTTCCGCAGTAATGTGTGGCTGTTCTGTGACCGCCCAAGTCAAGCTTACACACTGACTTCCCTCTGAACTTTAGTGAGACTGTACTGCCGCCAAAACATGAACTCACATTTCAATGCGTAACCTGTGAGGAAAAGCTCATATTCTTCCCCTACGTAAGCAATCTGAAGAAGAAAGCTTCTCGGCTCTTATATAACCTCAAGGTTCTTTCTTTCACGAAAACGCTAGGGGTCCGACAAGGCATGACTTTTTGTAATGCGCTGTTACCCAGATTATAGGCCGGCGTACTTAAAGATTGGACCCAGTTCATAACAGTGGTCTGCGCCTTTCAAGTGGAGAATACACTACCTATAAACAGCCTCTACATTGAATGAAACGATTGAACCCTCGCATATAGAAAAACCGTGCTCACAGGCTCGTATGCTTTAAAAAGCCCATTCAATGCCAAAACATTTCTGCTAACGCATCGTAATGAAGTGCCTATCCAAACAACTGTTCAACAGTCAACTCCAAGCACTCAGTCCACTGCTCAGCTTGAAAAAAAAATTGCAAGATTTAGATACTGGATAGATAATACGCTATTGCCCGCAGACCCGACCAGCGCCACCTTGATACACTTTTCCTGATGTCCGAAGCAATTAGCAAGTGGTTGAGCTAGTAATCTGCCTTATGCGGTTCGGCATTTTAACGGCTTTGTGATGGCATGGATCCAGGACCATATGCCTGCCTGATGCAAAGCTACAGCTAAAGAAAGCATGTAGAAGCTAAACAGAGATAATGCTAACGCACTGTCATCTCATAACGTGGATTGTGAGATCCAATAATTTTTACTCATTTCTGCTTTGCTCTCTTGAATGAAAGATTATAAGAATGAAAGAATTTAGATATGAATGGATTAATTATTGAATGAGCTTAATATCAACATTTTTTGATTGGCATGGTCGCCTTGGAAAATTTGGAACAAAATCCGGCGCTAAATTTTGATGTAATTTATGTTACGTATTTACGCAGTACTCCTTCCACTAAATAGAGAGCCGTTAGATGCATTTCTTCATAAAATAAATAAATAAATAAATAAATAAATAAATAAATAAATAAATAAATAAATAAATAAATAAATAAATAAATAAATATGTACCGCCTTTGCCCAAAACTAGCCAATCAAAAGGTTTTGCTTCTCAGCCATATACTGGCGCAGTTTCAGCACCCCTGAAAACCAAAAGAACTCGAGAGGTGAGGACAAGGACTCTCCTTAACTTGCACAGATTTAGAGCTTTGAGGGGTGTCAGAAGTGCTCTGCTAGAGGGACAACAAAAAACCTCGTCGCTTGGTTACTTCTGCGAAATACGATATCTACGCGCAGGAGGGAATTTCTTGGCCAGAAGAGTATCTCTCACTGGAGCTCTTTCGTACAGGCAAGCACGTGTTCAGCGTTTGCATGTCAGAAATAGGTCTGTCGAGCAACTGCATTGTGTTGCAGCTATTCATTCTGGAATAAAGCAAGGAAATTTGTCTTGAAATGAACAGATGTGAGTAAAAGCTAAGCATAGTGCTGCTCCAACATTGACAGTCAAATGGGTTTTTGTTTTGTAACAAATGTACTTTGTATTCATCCTATCTCTTATTCAAAATTGGTGGGCACCACCTGGGATACGAGCGTCGGTAAATTACACTTATTGCTGGCTGTGAATCTTGATTCCACAGGTTCCAGGATTCGAAAGAATGAATAGGAAAAATCTGTGCGCGCGTCTCTCGCTTCTTTCTTTAGCAACTGTTTTTATTTTCGCCAACAAAAGGCCTTCCCGCAAAGAAAGAGAGCGACGGGGAGAAAAGTAAAAGAGTGTCATTGCCTCTGTAGGCAACCTTTGCGCGTTCTACTTACCGAACTCCCGATGTCAGTGATCGAGTGTCGCAAGATATTGAGAAATAGCTCTCCTCGTTAAGAGAATCAGCGCGCCTACTCATTATGAGCACGGCTCATTGCCTCATCCGTCGAGGCATGACAAGCAGCTCGCCGCTCGTCGCCTCAGTGGCCGTTGCCGAGTTGCGCTGTCAGCCGGCACAGAACAGTATGCCAGCGTCACGTTGCCCCGATTGCTTGCTAGGCGGCTGCCGGCGATGTGTTTCGTAGCTGGCAAGTGGACTTCGCCTACTCCGCGGGATATGTCACAACTATACTGAGCCTCCACGTTGCGTCAGCCAGGCTGGAATCTCGGCTGGCGTTTTTGTTTGCCTCTGTACTTTGTGAGCCAGGAAAGTCGTTTGGCCGCCACAGCGTTAGCGCAAAGCTACTGAAGAAGATCGCATATTTTGGTGCGATTGCCCGGGTGTGTGGGAAGGGGGCAATGCTCTCTTTCAGTGCATTGCTCTCTTTTCGACAGAAAATGACAGCCGCGAATTGGCAGTGCTGTCCACAACGAAATAAGCACAGAAGCACATCATATACTGTCATGGTGGATGGGGCGAATCGCGTGTCAGCCGTTTGAACCTGCCCTTTAGAGAGGCTCTTGTGCAGTTAACAAATGTAACGATCCGCCGAAAAATATGATGGGAAAGTATCAGTTTTCTTAAACTGGCGCTGTTTTTCTCCGAGGCAGTTTCTTACACGCTGAATTTATCAAAATAAACTGACGATGTTCTCATCAAAATAAAGAGGCTCATGTTCCCGACACTAGGCAAAAATAGTGGTTTGCAACCTGTCAGCAAAGTCTCGAGATTCTGAAATGTTTTTAAAGTATAATAATTTTACTACACTTGTGGACAAAATAAATACGAATAATTGAGGAAGGTTATAGAAACGTACCACTCTTAGGAGAACTTGTCTCAATGAGCTCCTGAATCAAAGCCATCACATTTAAAATAAAGAATTTTTCAAAACACCGTGCTCATGGTTCAAAGCTATCATTAAAACAGAATCGAGTAGTCCGGCAGTAAGCTGTCCTCTTCTATAAAAGAGTGTGCGCTACAGGACAGATTACTCTGTTTTTACTCCCATATAGACGTATTTGTTGGTTTGGTTTGGTTTGTTTATGGGGTTTAACGTCCCAAAGCGACTAAGGCTATGAGAGACGCCGTAGTGGAGGGCTCCGGAAATTTCGACCACCTGGGGTTCTTTAACGTGCACTGACATCGCACAGTACACGGGCCTCGAATTTCTCCTCCAAAGAAATTCAGCCGCCACGACCGGGATCGAACCCGCGTCTTTCGGGCCAGCAGCCGAGCACCATAGCCACTGAGCCACCGCGGCGGCAGACGTATTTGTGTTTGGAGTGTAAGAGCGGAACGCTTCTCGCACAGTCGCGCTAGATAAAAATATCTGGGGTAAACGTGTGCTCGTAGCCTTCACAGTTCTTTCGTGCAGTTCCGTTGGCGCCCGTGCCAGAATGCAACTTCAGTGGCGTGAATGAGCTTTCGAGTCGACGAACAATATAGACAATTGAAACGAGTCTATACAACGAGTGTATTTTTTGCAGTCTTTACGTTTTTGGCTCTCTTCGGATTTTTAAGCTTTGTTAGCACCGAATCTCGCGACGCCAGTATTTGGGTAAATCCTGCCAAATGCACAATCGCACCATTCACGACGGCGCTCTCTTATCGTACCGCGTTCGTGCATTCTTTAACAGCTTGACGTATTTGAGTTTGGAACTGTTTGCATCACCTCCAATCAGGGCCAGGAGCTGCGGGAGGGATCAGAACAGCGGCACTGACGAGGCGTTCCTTCACCTTCTGAGCGGGACGACAGAGTACACTATCCCTGGCTCTGATAAGTGACAGCTATTGAGAACTCGCCGACAAACTCCTTGCTGTTTGCGCAAGTAAGAGGGTTGAATGTTTTCTGAGGTGAGAGAGCGAAGGTCGGCGGAAAAATCCGGAGTTTTGAACCTTCTCTGATACAAGGTATTGACCGAATCGGCCAACAGCATTTCGAGCGATAGTCCAAGTTTGAGAGTTGCTATACTTCTCTGGAATGGTCTTCATTCACTGCACAAGAAAGTGATGAGTGATTGCGGTCGACGTGCTGCTACACTTCAGGTGTCAAGACAGGTTTTGGGCATTTATTGCGCTATTTCTTTGACAGTTCAAGTACGTGTTTTTTTTTATTGCAAAAACAGATCGTTAAGAGGTAATACAAGAAGTTAATTCCAAACTGCCGTTCAGGGACTTCATTAATAGCCCTGGTGTTACAACTGAAGTACTGCAGGGGTCATTAAGCAGAAGCTCTGGGGCTTGTTATTCAGAGAAGAACTTGCAGAGATGGTATTGCGAGAGGCGAAAAAAAAAACAAACTCTTATACTTTTAAATTCGACTAGTGTTGTTCGCAGTGTTGTTCGCGGTCACATAAAGTAAACCGTACTGAATTTTATGGCAACCAAAGTGGCGCTTTCTTCGTATTAATTAACTTTCGGACCATCCGAGGTTGGCGAAGGTTTTTAACTAAGAAACTAAAAAATCCGAAGAAGCCCCCAAAGGTGGCGGAAAGAGTGTACGCGACATTTTAGGCGTCCTGGCCAAGAGTAAGTAACTTCATCCTTCAGGCGCATAGCTGCATCCGTTTTTTTCAAATACGTTTTTTTCCGTGTTTTTCATCCGTTTTTTCAAATAGTGTCAAATGCGGGCACTTTTCATAATCGCTATTCACTGTAAAAATCATTTTTTTTTAGATGCAGGGAGGATGTCTGATCTGTTTCGGGCTGCAAGAAGTCTAGAATCTTTTCTTCGTCTCCTTTCACATCACTTCCTTTATACTGCCTTATATGCATGGGGCAGCGATAGCGTCCATGACAATGCCACTCTATACGCCATCAGCGCTTTTCTCTTTCTTCTAATTATTCATTTACTGGTACCGCCATTTGCTGTTGACATGTTGTGGTCCTGTGTGGATGCCGCAAATTTCACTTTATTACGGGGAACGGGCAATTACGTAAGCACAGCGCGTTTCTATGCAGCTCTGACGATAAATACACTTTATACGCTGAGCATCCATGTAGCTCAAATATTTAATAGATTTTAACAACCAATGACTAGGCAGCGACTTTGAAACACGTCTCAGGGGAGCAGAAGAGAATCAGAATCATATTTCTTAGTGTGTCAAAATAATACAACGTATTCATTTACAGCAGGAGGCCCTAAGAGAGATCAGCTTCTGTCGCTGGAGGTTCTATAACACTAACCAAAATCCTCCAGCAGGACATTTTTCTCATTTCACCTCTCTCAAAATGCAAGGGAACGCGAACAGGATCGAAACGGCAACATCATGTTAAGTGCATAAAGCTGCTGCTGCTGCTTAGCAACACACAGCGGGTTCTTAACATCTCGACAGTGGTGGAAAGACATGAAATAATGTGTATGTAATGTAAGCAAGAAATGGAACCAGACAATTCAGGCACGAGCAGCAAAATACGAAGCTCTTGGGCAGTGAAAGCTCTGCACTTGCGGATGGTTATTTCCCTTCGAAGACGCGAATACACTTCTTGAGAAGTGCTAAATCAACAACGCTTCGATTTCCTCTCCAGGAGCTAATACGCTGGTGTATTTGGTGCTGCCACCTTAGTTTCCTTGTTCGCTTTTCACTTATTGCCGATAATACACCACAGCTCGACATCTAGTGACAGCGTTGCTTTTATGCCATGCGCTGGCCATGCGTACTTTGCTAGCTCTCATTGCGCAAAGTGGTCCTCTTTGCCTAGCATGGGAGCAGCGAAGGTGTGGTATGGTCTTCGAATAGCCCGTCGGCACACTCAGGCACAGGGGGTTCAAAATAAGATGATCGCTCCGTGCGTAGAATGCTAGGGCAGCACGGCTCCTCCTCCGACGCCTCGGAGGTCATTTGTATTCAGGGCGTCATGCCACTGCGAAAGGAAACATGCCGATTATAACACCCCGTTGGCTCAAAGCAGCACGACGTGACGTGCGCTTCCTCCTCCGAGGACCTGCATCATAATCCTCGGTGCGTCCTGTTTTCTTCGTTTTTGTTGTTCTTGCTCCAGCTGCCTAAAGCCAGAACGCGAAGATTGAGTGAGCATACGGACGGCACTGCATATGAACTTCAGAGTGGAAGGAGACGGCTCTTCATCGAAGGGGAGACAGGCAAAGTTGGCGTGTCTGTCGTCTATTTTTTTTTTATTGCGTGAGTGTGATCGCGTTGTTTCGTAGGTTAACCACACACTTGCTGGGGTTCGTTTGGTATAGGAAACTCGGAGGAGCATAGGGCAATGCTCTTCATAATTCTTCTCCGTGACAGAATTGGCTGCTGAATAGCCTGTTTTTATCGTTCATAAGCGTGGGAAATATATTTATCAGATATAATAAGTATGTAATTAAAGGTAAAGACAAATTTCAAATGTAATTGAGAGGTAATGAACCGAATGATATTTATGTGGTTGACTTATTGATGGATTGATAGAGTAAGTGACCAATATGCCTTTTATCTATCTGAATCGTAAGGAAAATAGAAGCAGCACAAAAGGAGTGCCGAAACTTGTTCCACTTAGTTATTAGGCTAGTTTCCTTCAGACCTTCCCGTGTTTCACTCCATAATAAGCCATAAACTTTGGGCTCAGAGAAAGTGCGACGAGAATCATGTATATACGCAACGTCACATAAGAGATTGAAAAATTTACGCATTGGCTAATGTCTGATGTTCAAGTTCAGAGGTTCCGGGAGGTTCCCGGAAGAACAGGGAAAAGGACTGCGCAGTGACCTCTCGTCTATTGCGCAAGATCATTAAAATTAAAGGATTTTTCATAGGTAGTGTAAGGCCTTCACACAGAAAAGTCGAAATGCTCTTCAGCGACTACGCTACTGGAGGGACTAATTCGTACCATACGTAGTGGCTGTGCTCACCAAGCAAGCCATGCCTCACTAAAAAAAATATTTCGTGCAAAGCATGACCTCCTTAGATCGGGCGCACCTGTACCATTTCTTTTAATGGTCAGAAAATTTTCGCAACTTTAGCTCCCGAACTACACTGTGCTGTGTTTTGTTTTATTCCACATAGGCAACTAAGGTCATCATGCGCCCAACGCAAGGTTAATGTGCTCGCACTGCGGGAGCCAACTGAAAATAATTTAAAATTTCAAAATTTGTTCGGAAGGCAATCTGCAGAGTTGTATAAGCCATTATGAAACCTTGATGAAACTAAGGACTGCCTTACATACGTGACCCAAACTAGGTTATAAGCAGGAAGACGAACCGATTATTTCTGTGTCCAAAATTCCAAGATGTCGTGTAATTCATCCTCCCCATAATTCGCGGAGGGGCTGCCTATAACAAGAGTCATATAGTGGCACACGATTGTTTGAGGTAGAAACCGAGCACGGCATATGATGTGCGTTATTCTAATCCCCGCATATGCTTCCTAGTCGAGAGGAATTTTCCATTATGAAAGTTCTTCTGCCGTGAAGCACGGCTGCACAACGCTTGGGATGTTTTTTTTTTCTTTTTTCGGGGGGGGGGGGGGGGGGGGGGGCACGGTTAGAATTCCTATCACACCGGCACGAAATGATAGCTCACATATTGCTGCAAACTGATACCCTCTTCGAGAGACTTCAAGGGTTTCAAGCCAGAAAGAAACTAAGATAGAAGACCAATTTTCGTTCCAAGCAAATTGTCGACGAAAAGCGGCCGTACTCAGTGCTTTTATTGCCACAAAGAGAAAATAAAAGCGAACTTGCGCCCCGTTTCTCGTGTGTGTTTCTTTCCTGTTAGAATCGAGCGTGTAGTGTTTTTTGCACACCAGATTCCCTTCCCGTCAGAGTATTCAGATCGTGTCCCCGGATCTTTTCAGCCAATCGAGACGAATTAGGATCATTGCGCCATTTAAAAGCGCTTTCAATGCCTTATTTATTTTGCTCGTTTGTAGGCTTATGCTGGTTTTCTTTTTCAGCCTCGTCCGCTGAATCAGATTTAAAGCTTCCAAGAGGAAATTCCTTTCTTAGAGCTCACGGGAATCTAATTCTCAGCGCAAGAGCACAGGCGAACTCTTGCCTCCTTTTCCCGATTGAATTTCTTCGAATTCAAAGTGTAATGTAATTGTGTCGTGTCTTGTGAGTAGTGGACGACGATATGCGTAGACATTCCTACCACGATGCAGTGTCGTGCAGGAGATTCAGACGATCGAATGTAAGCAGAAATTAGCGCAAGAGGCCCGGCTACGCCGGAAAGCCGCCCTTTCGTGACCGCGTTTGATACTGACTAATGTTACCTCAGTAGAATATATAGTACAGCTCTCTTTCAAGCTTAAATCCTTCGTCTGCACAGCTTTCAATGGAAAACCGTTTTGCGAGACTGCAACGCTTCCAGTTATTGCGATTGAAGCAGCGTACTTGACAGCCTTTTTCAATCAGCTATCCGGAAAGTGATGGAAATGGCAATTATTTGCCTCTTACAACACATGTAGCTAGCGTTCCCGAAAAATTCGTTCTCTTTGAATGGTCTCGAAATACGAAAAATTTGCCAAGCGTGTCTTTTTATTATTAGGTGCGATAACTTCTGTCCGCGCTTCGCGTAAGACAAGATGGAATAATCTGGATTAGTTTTTGCTCGTAGACACCAACGGAAGAAAGAGTGAGAGAGAAGAAAGTTAATGAGAGGAAAGGCGCAGATGTCGGCCGGCGGAAATACGGTCTAAGAGGATTCTGGTGTGGGCTAGTTGGTCCATGCTTAATAAACAGATTCACAACAGCGCTACGGAACAAGGACACAAGGAACACGAAAAACACAGGACGGCTCTGGCCTGTGGACGGCTCACAGGACGGCTCTGGCACAGGACGGCTCTGGCCACAGGACGGCTCTGGCCAAACACAGGACGGCTCTGGCCAAACACAGGAAATACGGCTCTGGCCTGATACTGGAAACTAGGGAAAAGGGAAGACAAGGAAAGGCGAAATATCCGCGTACACGCTGGCTGGTTCTTGTCTTTTGCGTAGATTTCAATGCAGAGAACATGTGGTTAATGTCTGTCACGGACACAGACGCACATTGTTTCCACCTCGTTCAGAGATGGCTTGAATGCACATACAGTTTAGTACAATCCTGTATAGTCATGCAGCTCGCGCAGTGTTAACGATGCAGTTTGCTAAGTACAGTTGCACAGAGGGGCTGTAGGCACATGCAGGTCCCGGCAAACAAGGCTGCGCGCATGCGTGGTCCGAAGAGTAAATCACCTAAATAGGAACAGTAAATCGCCCTGGCAGCCACACACATAAAAGACAGCTAAGGACCATTACATAAGCTTCATTACATAAGCCACATAAGCTATGGACCAATACAAGAAGACATTACTGAACATAGCAGAAAGAGAACTCGAACCGTTCTGAGCGCTAGCCGTTAAAACGAATCACTTGAAGAATGAATTTTCTCTTGCTTCTGGGAAGCTTCAAGGTGGATGGGCTTTTCAAATGAAACCCTTGTTAAAATTTCTACATATGTATGACACACCCGATATTTCAAATGGAAGACCGTCATTGGTAGGCATAACCTAGAATACAGAGCTTGCGATATAAGTGCCCATGTGTATTTCTGTGCACTTGTTCAGCATTAAGATTGCATAATCAGATAACGAGCGCTTCTTGGCTTTCGCTCTTCAAAGTGCGGTAAAATTAGTCGAGAAAATTTCCTCGCTCCTATTTCAGTGCATTATCAGGTGTAAGAGACCTATCCACTCGTCTCGGTGCCTGAGTGGCTCTGGCATTTCTCTGCCGATCCCAAGGGCGCGGCACTTCAATGAAGGCGAAATAAAAATCACCGAGTGCTGCGCGATGTCAGCGCTCGTTAAGGAAGCCCAGGTAGGCATAATTAATCCGTCGCCCTCCACTCCAGCGTCGCTCATTGCCTGAGTCACTTCGGGAAGTTAAATACCCACAATCCGAAGTCCTGTCTAAGGGCCCCTGCTTAGTGGAAGCGCTGGTCCCTTTCGGCAGTTTTCATTTTGAATGTACAACCAATCCGGCAGAAATACTGAGAAGTTCATAACTGAGAAGCGTGCGTCTTCATTTAAGCAGCGTGTATAAAATAATCGTATAGCAGTGTGTCGTGCTGATTTTCTCCAATAAATTAAACGCTAATAAGACAAACTGGCAGAATCAATGTGCATTTTTGATTTGAGACTTGAAGCTCTTTACGGTAGGACACTGCTCTCTTGAACTATCCTTTGAAGTCGCCTTGCGGAACTTGCAAAATATAGTGGTACCAGAAATAAGTTGTCTATATATTTACAGAGGTCATTAAAGGGCACCTTGTAAGTGACATGATTTCTTTTATAAAAGAAAATGCTTACTACTTCCCTCTTCACGGTTACACTGTGTACGACTCTCTTTTGTTCTGTGGTTTTTGAAAAACAACAGAAATTAATATTTCGCGGAGGGCAATTGCTGAAATGTTCGGCTGTGCAGAAAGTGAAACTCGCATGCCTCTAATAAAAAAAGCTCTGTGCCCTCGCTAGCCACGGAAGAAATGAAAAAAAAAAGATTGCGAGAACGAGACCCTTGGGACCAAGAAACCAATTTTCTCATTTATTCTGGCGTACGCTATACCTTGGGCAAGAAAGTGCTGTGAATGGCACATAAAATGCACATTCCTTATCAGACGGAGTACTTGGTACCATTGAAACGAAACTCACAAGCGCAAAAAAAAAGAAATATCGAGGTAAAGAAGAAAGTTAAAAAAATAGCGATTTTTAAACCCAGGGACCGCCGTGGTGGCTCATTGGTTACGGCGCTCGGCTGCTGGCCCGAAAGACGCGGGTTCGATCCCGGCCGCAGTGGATGAGTTTCATCATCATCATCATCATCAGCTTGACTACACCCACGGCAGGGCAAAGGCCTCTCCCATGTCTCTCCAATTAACCCTGTCCTTTGCCAGTTGCGGCCACTGTATCCCCGCAAACTTCTCAATCTCATCCACCCACCTCAATTTCTGCCACCCCCTGCTACGTTTGCCTTCTCTTGGAACCCACTGCGTTACCCTTAAAGACCAGCGGTTATCTTGCCTTCGCATTACATGCCCTGCCCAAGCCCATTTCTTCCTCTTGATTTCAACTGAGATATCTTTAACCCGCGTTTGTTCCCTAACCCACTCCGCCCTGTTCCGATCTCTTAACGTTAAAGCTATCATTTTTCTTTCCATAGCTCGCTGCGTTGTCTTTAACTTAAGCTGAACCCTCTTTGTTAGCCTCCACGTTCCTGCCCCATAGGTGAGTACCGGTAAGATACAGCTGTTGTGTACTTTTCTCTTGAGGAATATCGGCAAACTGCCATTCATGATCTGAGAGAACCTACCATATGGGCTCCACCCCATTCTTATTCTTCTAGAGGCCCGTGTTCTGTACAATGTCGGTGCACGTTAAGGAATCCCAGGTGGTCGAAATTTCCGGAGCCCTTCACTGCAGCTTCCCTAATATCCTAAGCCGCTTTGGGACGTTAAAACCCTATAAATCAAATCAAATAAAACCCTGGGAAGAAAAGACGCCCCACTTGACTACCCCGATAACGCACTTGCTTATTACAATCCCTAGAAATCAGGAAACGTCATCTGATCAGGCTAGGTGAGGTTACGTCTCCTGCAGAAGATTGTGTAAGAATGACTTGTCAAAACGACGCATCTGGCTGAAGAGAGCAAGAGACAAAATTAAAAAAAAAAGAACAAGAAAGCAATGCTGAAAAAATGATTAGAATGACTTGTTTTGAATGTACTCATGGGACTGAATGTTTTTTTAACTAGTAGCGGAATAAGAAAACCGGCCAATTTTTACCTAAGTAAGCTTTTGTGAAGCTGGCACTGCCTCATACATTGTCACATTGCCAAAGAGCTAGCTTTACCAAGTTGGAGGGACACACTAAAGATAGGTGCCACGAGGGCTAGAATTTTGTGTCTTGTAAAAGTTGAGCCCCATTCGCAATTCAAAAATAACACGAATATCCAGCGCTATGTGTATACTGTTCTGCATGAACTAGCCAATAATTTATTTTCTTTCTTTTTTATTCTACTGCCGGAATATATTCTATATTATTTTTTTAGTTGTATGGTCCTTATAAAACAACCTTTGGAAGCGCAGTAATAAGAACCATAGCAGTAACAGGAACCGTAACTTTAAGTAGAGCCTTGCTATGAAACTGTTCATAGATTATGCATCCACTAAGGACTGGAGTGCTAGCCGAGAGCCCTTATGAAGATTTAAGGTGCCTTCTCTATCTGATTAGAAATCCTGCTTTGCTTCTGTTTTGTTGTTAGCGGCAGCGTAAAATGAAAGGAACAAGCTTTAAGGCTTGGACCGGGGACAGTTGGATACGTAACAAAATGACTTAATTTAGAATAACATCGACGAAATCCAGAGCATTTTTCGTGATGGCATATGTGTGGGCCTAACTCCTTTCTTCACACTCTATTGGTGCCCTGTATTGATACCCGTATATTACCTGCATTTTGAAGCCCACAGTGAGTTGCTCCTGTTTCCTAAGAAATATTGTTGTAACTTAATCAGTCCTGCATTGAAGAATTGCCTCGAATAACCATTTTCCCTCTTACTTCTTTGTTTATTTTTGCCACACCATTCGCCCATTCTGCGTTTTGCACGGCATACAAGTTCCCATCTCATCACGTAGCGCTGCTCCTTTTTGCATGCTTGTTCTTTTTTTTTTAGTTGAGGGCGTATAGCCTCTTCCGAGATTTGCGGCTTTATAGGGAGTCATCATTCATGTCGTTATCCCTGCTGAACTGAGCCTCCGAGTTTGCGACTGGCAATTTTAGATTCGCACGAGTTTAAATCGTCCCGCACAGCATTCATCCAGAGCTGACAAGCCTCAACACAATCCGCTATACATTTTCTCGGGTTACGATTGTCATTCCAGCCCGCACTCGGTCGTCCGGGTTGTGTTGTGAGCTGGGCTTAAAAATAAATCTTAGCTGGCTTCGGCGCCCGCAAGACGACTGAGACGTGCCCGCTTAGGTGCGCGGGGTGCAGAGAAAGCAAACTTAATATCTTGCTAAAAACAACGCGATCCGCGCATGCGTGAAGCAAAGCTGCCAGTGGCTCAGGATTTAGTACTTCTAGTCGTTAGCCTTCAACGGTATCCATGAAGAGGTATGAACGGAGCTGGAGAGAGAGGTTGGCACAAAAAAATATAATTAGAAACACCTAGTCTATACACAGGAAGATATTGCTAGAAATGTCATTTGTTCTGCAGCAGAATCCCCAAAAGTTTCTTTTTCTTATCACCTTGTCCTATAGCCTTACCCGGATTTCTTTTCTGAGTAGCAGTTTAAAAGGATTAGCGATAAGGATAGAGCTTATGAAAGGTAGGGTATTTTTTGGAACCTGGCACTGACGTTCTCAGCTTGCTTTCATGCAGGTGTTTGGAAGGAAAGAAAGCTGAAAATATTTCTTCGAGGCTATTTTTTTCGAACTATTTTTCGTTGGGGCAGGTTAGTGCAAACTTTGTCACTGAGACGTTTCCTTTCGCAGTGCATGCTTCTATCGCAAACATCGTAAGCGCTCTCCAAGCGCTGGCGAAGCGGTAAGTAGCTCTTACGGCCTTGTATACGGTGCATATTCAACAAATATCAATTGCAGGATAATATAAAGTAAGATTTGGTGAGCACTGTACGGTGGGAGCAATGTTCGTTCAGAGAATATAACCAAGGTGGACGGTCGAGTGCTGAATGAATACACCGTAATTAACTTGGTGCCTAGAGTTTCCTGCTTGGAAACGAGGTTACTCTTCACCAAGGCACATTTATGAACTTTGTGTAGAACCCTTTCAGGACCCTCTGTGAACACCGTAAACCAGACGTATGAAAGCAGCCTAGTCATTTCTGATGCGTGCGCTGTATTTTTTACATTGTGCGTTGTGTTTACTTATACGTTGTACACTGTGTGCTCTGTAGTTGTGTTGCGTTTTGGTCAGCCTTGTGTCCCCAGTTATTTTTTCCAATGAGTGAAATGGAGCGGCCGGCGCCGCTATCAGGCACAAGGTTGTCCTTTCATCTGCATGTTTATAAAGAAAAAACAGCAAGTACATTCTTTGTCAAAAGTAGCCGGGCTGCATGGTTCGTTTCTCAGTCATATAGTAGAACTCTTACGACTTCCCTTAAGAACAAATCTCTTTGAAGTTGAGGACACGGGTTCTCCTTACCATACACAGATTTAGAGCTCGAGGGCTGGCATAAGAACTTCGGTATACAACTGAGAAGCAAACCATGCAGCCTGATTACATTTGACAAAGGCTGCACTTAATTTATACTTTCTGTAGCTACGTCCACAATATAATTTGTCTTCTAATTTGTGTTGCGGTGAAATCGCACAGCGTAAACGAAGCAGCTCCGTGTGGAACTGGTAAGGAAATAGGAGAAGTTCCTGGATTTCACTGCTTAAAAGTCGCTAAATACGAAAGAGGCATTCAGTACGAAATAGCATGTGGACAAAAGTGTAGACCCGATGAAAAATAATGTCGCGCCATACGAAAAGTAAATCTGTCGGGAGCACCTGTAAAACATTCAATGAAAGAAGCCACTTTGGCAGTAGGCAAAAATCAGTTGATTGCAGCAACATTCGGTATGCTATTAGTGCCCATCCTTGCCTTTCCTGATTGCCAAGCCATAGAATGACAACAAAAATCCCGGATTCATAGTTTGTTCCTAGAGACTAGTTTCTTCAAGGCTCTCTGCTGCCAAAGTACCTTCCAAAATTTTAGCCAGGTTAACATTATCACGAATTGAGAACATTTTCCTGCGCATGACAGCGCTGCGTCTGTTTTTCACTCACACATACACACACACATACGCATGCACGCATGCACACACAGACAATTCTCACTCATGGTATCAATAAAATAAACTAAAGACTGCACGTTGTCTCAACGCAGCCTAGCACCATGTTGTTGCTACCAGGAAGGCTAGCTTCCTTTTCAATCCGGCCCAAATGAATGACGTATTGTGAGCACAAATTCAAAGCGCCGATCCTTTTTGTTCCGCACGCTTTTATATATCAAGAAAAACACAGGAAACAAAAAAATTGCAACGTAGCTTTGAAGGATACGTCTGTTCTTGTTATTTTTGATCTCTTGTTACCTTATACGGCCTCTTCTGCTCCGGGCTGGGAGTTTTCGCGTTTCTTCTCGTCGACACGGAGAACAGTGCGGAGTCTTGTCGGAGCGTGGGCGTTGATCAATAGTGAAAAGCAGCACGCTTGAAGAGCCGCCTCCTTGCTCCAAACTTTCCTCCTTTCCATTCCTCAAGTTCCGCTTCACCCGTGACCCTTTTTCTGGTCTCCCCAAATGAGATTAGGTGCGCTTCCTGACCCTTTCGCCTTATCCTGCCCCGTAAATGTGGGCCCCAACTTTGAGCCAGGGCCTACCTTGGAAACCTTGAGGTCTTCGCGACGTGGGCCGCCTAGATAGCGAAGTGCCTGGCACGGAACAAATGTGGAGCAATGTTTTGCAGCCGGCGGCGCGCTGTTGTGTGCATAAGGCAGTGATATTTGCCCGTCTTCTACCCGATGCTGCGGGGGCCGAAGACGCGCCTTGTGGGCTGGGCTTCTAATGCGGCGTCTCGCCTGTAGGGCACGCGGTAAGCATATACCGAACTCTTTCACGTTGTCCAATGTGCCACTGCAGTGATGCAACGAAGATGTCTTTGCGGGCGTGACATTTTCGACAAGTTCGCTGCCTAAGCGTGGCGAGAAAGTGGGTGGTTTCCCAACTAGAGTTGAAGCAGCGGCCGATAATTAATTTCTGGCTTGTTACCGAAACAAAGCGGGGCCTGTTTCGCGTTTCGTTTTTATATTCACTGGGGAGGAGTCGGTTGTGGGGATACACCTTGTCAGGCTAAACGATCGATAAAATTCTTGATCAGAAAAATCAAAAGATAGGACGTAGTGCGCATATAGGATTTCTTTGCTGCTGCCTTGCTGTAGAAATTACAAGCATCCTAAACTGTTAAACGCTCTGATACTCAGTGCTGAATTGATTGCGCTAACTTTAGTAAGGAAGTTTCAGACATAGATGCAAGTCAGTGAGACTCGAAAAAGTGCAATGCAACCAATACTTGGCTTCGAATCAAGCGCTCAAAAAAGAGAAAAGAAATCCTAAAGAATTACATTGCAAGACAAGATACATACTCTAGATAAAAAACTCAGCGCCCTTCTTAACAATATATTTAAAGAAGACAGTGCGATAGCCTTTAAGTTGCCGGCTTTGATGTCTACAGTGAGATCCTAATGCTCTTGCGAATTTTCCGCCAAAACTTTCAACTGTACTTTACACTGGACTATTATATAGAATCATACTAATCCACCCACTAATCCCCACTAACCCATACCAATCTATTTTATGAGGTGGGTCCACTTTAAAAATTTTGGGGTCCTTTGGAATTTCAGGGCGTTGGCGAACCTTGAAATTTTCGGGGGCCTGAGATTTTTAAACTTGGCGGTGAAGTATGATTTGTCCAGTAGCGGTCACGTGGTTTTGATGGAGGCATCAACATCAACGCACTACACCTTAACTGCTCTTCATACATTGATTACTTAGACGTTTTAAACAGTCATAGCTACGAAAATCTGGTAACCATTCCGACACGCATTTCTGGTACTGGTTCAAGGACGCTAGTTTATTGCGCTTTAACCAACACTGGTATCATAAAAGCTACTTTAACTGATCCCTACTCTATATTTAATAAAATAGATAATTTTATTACGAATATTATGAATGAAAAAATTAATAAAAACACCGAAGATATCTGAAGAAACGGCCAGTGTGGACCATGGTTTAGAATTTTAAATGAATAGGTGCTCAGTATTTTTTCTTTCACAAAACACGGCCTTGTAAGCGCAACTGTGAGTGATCCCATTTATTTACTTTTGCGCAAAGCGGTTGGACGTAGTGGCAATGCGTGGGCATGCTTTGCCATTGCATGTACAAAAGGTTCTTGTTCCCGCCCAGAGCATCGGATTGCTAATACAGCGGACTATTAGGTGTACTCACTGAGGCACTCCATGTGTTCACAAGATTGGAAGCGGAATTGGTGAACCCCCAAGCAAACCGCCTGAAGGTGGAACGAACATACAGACCTGACATGTTTATTGATGACCTCATTTAGGTCCGAGAGAAGCGGAAAAATAAATATATGCATCCTCTTAGAAACCCATGATCAGCTCAATAGCGGAAGTCTTTCTGAGAACGCCTAGTTTCTGGTTACATTCGACACCATTGTATATAGAACTCTGCGCAGTGTATATATAGATTGTATATAGAACTGCTCTTCAGAGGTGCGGCTTCCATACGTCCTCAGATTTACATTACAGGCATCGGAGGTCATTCTAATGAAACCCGTTTCCACCCGGTCCAAAAGTTTCACGAATGGAGTGTGTTCGCTCCACACAAGAGGAGTCTGAGTAACTTGCTTAATTGGCTTCAACAACGGCTGCCTGTGCAGCCTTGGCCGGGAGCTTTCTAGCCAACTACGTGAGTGCTTGTGTGCGGGAAAGGAGGCATACAAGGGAACGTGCAATGGAAAGTTGTTCCAGTTTGGGGTCTGACCGCCGTCGCAAGCCTATTGATTCCCCCGCATAGCCTCTAGGCCTCCTGGTAATCATCGGCTGTCTGCAGAAGGCGTCTTGCCAATTAAGCCGCTTCTCTGAACGGGGACTTGGTTGGTCGAAGCCGTATTTTCTTCCTAATCGGATTAACCAGCCCGCAGGCGGCTCCGGCAGGGAATACTTGAGCCAATGTGGCATGTCGTCCGGTAGCAAACGGAGACCTAGCACGTGGCCTTCGATACATCTAGTTGTACGTGTTGACTACGTGTTACTATTTATATCTTCTTCAAGCGATACGTATAGATCCGTCGCTAGATAAGACTGATGCCGGCCATGATTTCGCCGATTTTCTGGTCTTACATAGTGGTTTGGACAGATTTGTTGCCGAATTATACTGGTGGTCCAGCATACAATGCGCTTAATGTTGGATATCTTCGGTCGAAGATCTGAAATGAGGGTCACAAGAGAACTTCATTAGTTTTCCTTATTATGATTAAAAGAAAATGCAGGCGTTGCTCACTTTTGAGTTGATACATATAATTGGGGCCGAGCAAGAGGCGTTAAAGCTTGCTTCTAGCAATACTGAAACTACCCTCATGCCCGGTTGTTTTAATTATTTATGAGCATCATATATATGCATATTTTAAGTGGGTTACAGTAACGTGCGGGTTTTTGCGATGGCCATTAGAAGTTACCGGAGGGCAAATCAGCTCTGGTGTTTATTTGCATGGTAAGATAGTTTTCACTCAATTAATCGGATGTTTGGGTTAAATCACAGCACTCAAAGAGCCTGCTGTCGCCATTTAATCATGTCGTCTTCCCGCCTTCCTTCCTTCCAATTAGAATTGAAATCTGGCAAGCCCTTCTGACAGTGGCGTTTCTTGTGTTTTAAGGTTTACGGGGGTTTAAAGGCCCAAAGCGATTCAGGCTATGAAGGACGCCGTAGTGAAGGGCTCCGGAAAATTTCGACCACGTGGGGTTCTTTATCGTGCATTTCACAGTACACGGGCCTCTGGAATTGTGGCCGTGAAGAAAGTGGGAAATAAATAACAGAGGAACAATTCGCATATATGTAGTGCTTTTAAGAGAAATATTCGCTGACATCACAAGGCTTAGAAGTTTTACTTTAACAAATTAACAAAGACAGAAACAGGTGCAAAGTCGTGCATTTTTTTTCTTCTTTTGCTGAGACACAATCTACGAACAAAACTTTTGTGCAAAGATATTCAACAACTTTATTCCTTGACCCGATCGTTGTACATGCCTACAAGGGCGTTAAGGCCAGGAAAAATGACTTGCACCCTACTGCTGCTCCCATTGCTCTGCTCTTGTCTTTTACGTTCTTCCGGCAATGTCTTGCTACTTTGCGTGCGTCGCTGAAAGCAATAAAAAAACGTACTAACGAAAGAACTACGGTCAGGAGAGGTTGCCCCTCGCACAAGCCGAGAACACGCCGCCTCGCGTTGTACCGTTGCTCTTGGTGTCGAACCGGGCACCCCGTCTTGGCCCCAGGGTTCCCCCGAGGTCTCGTTAGAGCAGCGCACTTCCTACACCTCACTTTCCCACTGCCTACTTTTTTCACTCTCCCGTTCAGCTCCGTCTTGCAACAACATGCAGCAGTAGACCAGCACAGAACATCTTTGTTCGATGGCAGTGACAGAATGTGAAGAAAAAAAGACATGTCCATGAAGTGCAAACAAGTGTGGAAATACGAGACAGAGCTGGCTAACAAGCGGGACTAGCTAAAAATACACCAGAAAAGTTCGACGAATACATAAAGAAAAAGGCGACAATGATCCACACGTCGCTGCCGCGGCTGCAGCTCAAGCTCCTGCATTTAATCTTACAGTTGTGCTTCTGATGCATCTTCTTCGTTTTTGACCTGCACATGTTTTCTCAGCCCCAATCAATCATGCAGGGATTTCCTAAAAAGCAGCAGAGAAAGAAGCAGCCGGCCTTTCCTGGCCCCTAAGAGTAAAGGAAGGGCATCCGGGAGGAGCATTAGAACAAGAAACAGTTAAATGTTAGCCCATTGAGGGCGGGAAAAGAAACTCAGCCGTTTATAACTGGGCTTTCGAGCTTTGCAGTGGACATTTTAGCGAGTGACGCTGTGCGCTGCAAGTAGAAAATAGAAACCCAATACGGCAGCGTTTGTGACTGATCGGGCTGGTTCTTTTTGGTAGCTTAAGATTTATTCGTTTATTAAATGGTGAGGAGATTGCCTGTTTCTTTAGCCAACATGCATAGTGTTTTCGTTTAGATGGCAGTGAACAATGAGCTAATGCAAACTTTTTTAGGCTTTAAGTGCATCAACGTAACCCCGTTGGGAAGAGCGTTATTTTTTCAATTGATTCAAATAGCAGTTTTCAAGTAGTAACGGCGCTTGAATTTTTCGAGAAATGTGGGCTGTATTGGTTAGAAATGAGAAAAGAATTATTCAGAAATATGAACTTCGTTTTTGCCCAATTTTCATTTTGACAACTCCTAACGGAACCCAGCTCTGGCCACATGGTTAGCAAATTAAAAAAACAATTCTGGCAACTCCAGACATTCTGTAGATCCTTTGTGATGCTCCGGGACCAGTAAATGACAACTGCTGAGCTTATCTTTGTGAGCTTACTCTTTTGTAGTAAAGCTATTCTTTAGCAGTCATGCGCGATATGGATGCACAAAGGTAGGCAATATAAGGACTCGGTATGATAGGCAAGTGCCATAAACCACCAGTCATTAAAACAAGGGAGTGGGCAAATAATCTGTTCTTTCAGTTGTGGTATTGATAAAAATGCGATATTAGTAGTATTGACTTTTTTAGATTTTAAGATAATTTAAGATTAAAAAAAATCCTCCATATCTTTTCTTGGTTGCAGTGACTGGTGGTTTCTTCCCTGCGCCTAACTTTTATAGGTTCGTTGTACTAAATTTTGGTTTCACTAATTCCAGGGCTACCAAACCAGTACAGTCTGTGACTTCCACTGAAAATGTGCTCATAGTGCAGAAACATCTTATGTTAAAGGAAGCACGGTTACTATCCTCGCGCCCGCCTTTTATACGAGCCTTCACTTCAGAGTAAGTATACAAGGAAAGGCATTCCGCTAACATCTGGGGTACGATCCTTTCTCTTTTTAAGTGATAAAGACGGGGTGAAGAAAACGACTCTTATTAGTGTAACAGTGTTTGTTTTTAAATTTATAGTTCCTTAAGTCAATAGATGCTTCGAGAAGCGGTACTTGCTTATTTCCGTGTTGTTATGCTGTGCAGATTTCTAGGCATTTCTTCCATGGGGCGGTCAGGCTAGACCTATTAGTGGAATGCATTTTTTGAACTTTCATTACAAAAATGGTGGTCGGTAGGATTTAAAATTCCTCACTTCAAAAAAAGAGAGAAGAGCTCACCGCTGCTCGTCTCCACTATCTTCAAATTCACTTACCGTGAATTTCAACATAGAACTTCTAGAACTTGTAGTAATAGCTGTGGAAGGAACTTCAGCGTGAACCAACAAGCCGAAACCAGAACTTTAATTGCTTTATAACCTTCTAGCAGTGTAACAAGCTGGCAAGAGAGCATCACCGCGGCTTTATTGGAACTCTGCGCAGCGTACAGTATGCCAGCAAAGACGCAGTGCTAACAGTACGCAACCTGGTAAAAGCTCTGCAAAGTAAGGTCCAAAGAATTGCGCAAAGAGGGATGGTACCAAAAAAATCAAGCACGCGAACACGCCATCCTGAACGGGCATATGAGGTCGCCCCATACCAGTCCAAGATAACGCGTTTGGCCCCAAGCGCGTGCCCTCTTATTCGGACAAGCACGCGACAGAACGCAAACCCGAAGAGCATGTTTTCTTGCGCCCCCACCGGCAGGAAATAGCATTCGAGCTGCACACCGAGAGCATCTTTCTGTGGTTCTTTAGTTGGCACGTCAAACTGCGTTGACACATAGCGGGACGGGGCTTTGCCGGTCGAGATTGCTACCGGCCTGTCCTCTGTCGGCGCAGGGTTGGACGGTTCGTGCCAGCGACGGTTGCAAGCCGACTGCTTCACTACGTCGCCTCAGGGGGCTTTGGGTCGTCGTTCCGAAGATATAACGGAAACACGCACGTAATGCTGGCTCGCGCGTTTTTGCGTCGTTTGGCGTTAATATCACGTTTTACTCTTCTGTATTTTTCTTGCCGTGCCACCAGACAGCTGTCACCTAAACCGTGGCCGTCACCGAAAAAATAGCACTGAGGCTATTTTTCAGTGAGGCCATAATGTAAAAGGAGCACTTTTATTTGAGGTAGTTGCTCTTACATTTTGGAGAACGTAGAACATCCCATCAAAAAAGAGACCAAAACGGGAAAACAGCTGCGGTACTTTCCGGTTTCAATGACTTTCGATTCCGCGATCCTGGACCTGCCCAGCAGTATAGTTTGGATCACTTATTGGCAAAGTACACCGGATAGAACTTGTCAGGCACAAAAGGACGCAGGGGCTATGTCTTACATTACTCTGAGTCTAAGGCAAGCGAAAGCAAAAATGAAGTGGCGTTTCTCCCTTTTGATTAGCGGAAACGAGAGAGGCAAGCGGTGACAGAATGTTCTGTGTCCTTATCCAGCTACTCGACGTGACGTGGGACTTCATTAGGCCCGTAATTACGAACTTCGTACTGCCGGCGTCCCAGCAAAGCAAGCAGCGCTGCGTCGCGCTTCCCTTCCAAATGAAGTCAAACAGTAATGACCCCGATTCAACTTCATGAAGTCAAAGTGGCTCAACGCAGTAATTTTGTTTGCAGTCCGGCTTTCACGTCTGATCTGTTCTATTTCCGGCATGCATCGCGAAGGGCCTCGAACGGCTGGCTTTGCTGACTGTAGCCTTTTGCAGCTAATCACAGGGCGGAAGAGGAGCCGTGACGAAGCTCTAGCAAAAGTTTTCGAGTTCGCTACGTCGCTCGATGCGAATAGTTTCATCCTCCTCAAACTTGAGGAGTCAAACGCGCTCAAACTGCCGTCTAAATCGGATACGCTCAATGAACTTTTATTGCATCGTGTACATTTCGAACTCTTCGCTGTGCAACAGTTTGAATAAATGCTTTTTTTTTAGCTCTACCCAGAGACTTCAGGAAGCGGGCATGCTTGTATGCAAAAAAAAAAAAACATCAAGAAAAGATGTCGGACATTTTTTTTTAGTGCGGAATTTCTTAAGGATTCCCTCATATTTATTCTTATATCCTGTACCAAAACGCACAAAATACAATTGTATTGCTTCAGGAGTTATGAAGTTCGTTTTCGAGCGCAGCTGTTAGTGGGTCATTCTATGACCATCCAGCGCAGGCGTCGTCACCGGTTTTGCTCTTGTTGATCCGTATCATATGACCCTGTCGCAACCACGAGCATGCAGCACTCCGAATGCACTCCCCGCTCGCACATCACGTGACTACTCGACGCTTTTGATTGGTTGTTGGAGCGCATCGGGGAAGCGTCCCATTGGTGCGCTCCACCGGAGTGGCGACGCGTAGCGGCCACGCACGTAACTGTTAGTGTCTCAATCCCGCGAGCGTGCCTAGAAACGACGACGAGGAAATGGGATCAGGAACTCCACAACAACGACAACAAGAACTCCCCATACCTTTATATTTTGAGGACAACAACAACAACCATGCACAGGCGCATCGGTGATGCCGGCCGTACCTTGCTGTTCTGCCCTACTAAGGCGCACTGCGCCGACTAAGGCGCTGCACTCGCCATATATCTAACGTTCTTTTTTTATTTTATTCAAAATTGCAAAACCGAGAAACAACCGTTCTTGTCAGAAGCAATAAGAACAAAAGATACTCGTGGAGCCAGTTTGTTTCGCTGGCTCTGTCGTAAAGTAACGCCTGTGATGTGCCGCGAATTTAGTACCGTGCGAGGTCTGAACACTTCCTTGCAGATTTATCGTAACTAGTTAAACTCGCTTGCTGACTTTATGCTATGTTTTGTATTTCGCGCCGTGGGCCTTACTGCGTAAGGACATATTTTTCGCGCTCGAAAGAAACGTGTGTCAAAGTCGCAAGGAATAGACAAGAAAAATCTTACAGGACGATATGCTACAGCTTTCATCTTACATAGGCGACGATGAGAGCAAACTTTTTTTGCTGATTTTGATGGTGGACATTACGTGTGAGTTTCATGAAGAAATAAACAAGGCCTACGAGCTTTTCTCTCTACTTGCTCCTTCCTGCCAGTCAAAAAAAAAAAGACGAATCTTGCCAAAATTAACACAAAATGTTGTGGTGTTTTGCTTTAGCAACAAATTTTTCTAGTCTTTTGCAGTAGCTGTCTGCCGTAGCGTAATATTTTCTTGCAGTTTGTTTTAGTATTTCTGTCGCTAGAATAAGCGACCACACAATACTACAGAAAAAAGTATATTGCTAAAATTTTTGTTGTTACTACCCAGTTCGAACTACCGCAAAAAATCTGCCGTGACAACAGAATTTTTTTTTCTGGCTTTTGACACAGCTATCTTTTTTTCTCGTAGGCAGAGCCTCAAGAATGGTAATCTCAGATGCCGTGAAGCCGTTCTAGTAACCGCCAGTGACAGCACCGGACGTCGTGCATCAAAGTATGGGAAGTACTTCTTGGCGGACTATTGCCTTTGCAGCATTAGGATTTTCATTTTTAAACACGCTATATTTTATCTGTCACTTAAGGATTTAATGCCGAGAAGAGTTCGGCGACCCATGCCGGCCTGCTGCAAAATTTTTACCCGCCCGCATCTTCGCTGCTTCTTGCTTGGTATATACGTATGTACCGTTTTTTTCGCTTTTACGTCCGCTCTTGTCTCGCATGTGAGCGTCGCATGAACCCAGCACTGCACTTCACAGCTCCTCTGCAGCCTTTACCTCGTCCAATCCGGCCATTCGACCATGCTGGAATTGACCTCTCTGTGCCTATTCTCAGCACTTCCGCAGTGAACCGCGGGATCATTGATGACATCGATCATTTCACGGATTGTCTTACTACCGCAAGTTGCGGCAAGGCGTAGGAGGACATATGGCAGTGCACAGTGCATTACCGGTCGTGCGAAGGGTGCCGTCCTCTACTTAATAAATGCCGGATTCTGTATTCCGCACATGAATCAGTTCACCCGGGATACTGTAGAGGCCAGGGAAATTCTTAGCCATGGCCAGATATGTGTGAGTGCTCCGTCGATAGTCTTAATTTATAAAGAACTGAATTTGAACTGAGTTTGTCGACAGCTTGAAAGGTCGGGCACTTCTTAGCTTTTGTTGTGACTGCGATCTGGCTCTCAGCGCACTTCATTATCGAAGCTGCAAAAGATGGAAAATTTCTTTGAAAAACTTAATAGTATAAGGGAAATATTCATGCATTGGATGTATATGAAAATATGAGGCAATAAGGCGGCAAGAAAAAATGAAAGGCGGGGCGCTGAATTTCATCATATCTCAAGTGCAATCAGCTGGAAGCAGGTTTTGTTTCTCGCTTGTTGCACATTGAACAATGCTGGTCAGTCCGCGGAAAGTGAAGTAAATTTTTCTGTCAAGAACAAATTGCTAAAAACATCTACCGCTTTACTTCGCAGGTATATACTACTCCGTTCGATTTCAACGACATTTTACGGTACGCTAAGTAATAGCTGCGGCTGTTCTCGCCTATTTAGTGAGCTCTCCTACCGGATGAAAAAAAAAAGCCATATTTCCAAGAGATGGTGCCTGCTGCATTTTATGTAGAAATCTGCTGTGCTAAAACGGCCTGAAGCGTTTTACCTGAACGAGCCTAACAGCCATCGTTGCTTTATTTTCGTTTATCAAAAGTATCAGACAAGAAACTCTAATTCGCTTTACATGGGAATCCATATCTGATTCATGAGGGCATGGATGTTTCGTACATACACATTTTGCAATTTTGAGACGGCGCGTCTTGAATATACATTCGAAGCGCGAGGCACGCAATAACAGGTTGATGCATGTGGCCTCCACTCGATACTTTGTGAACCCCACAGTCAATATACGGTGCGGGCAGGGCACTTTTTTCTTATTTCTTTTCTAAGCCCAAACTAATATCTGTCAATATACGCGTAGGCACAGCCCGTGAATAAGTTTATGTAGACGTCACGCTAGCTTACGGGCGTGCTGTCTATGCTAACCTCTCGCCTGTACAATTTGGAGCTCTGTGAGGCCGATAGATTTATAATGGAAGCCCTTGTGAGCTGCATAGCTCAAACCTGCGGGACAATAAGGTTCTAAAGAAGCGATAGTAGTCCATATATTAAGACAACCTCAACAATCGAGGACATCTCTGTCATAGCAGGCAAGCCGAAGAGATAAAAATTACAGGATTGCACCTATGCCTGGTTAAGAGCGAAAATTCTTCTTCTTCTTCACCTCAGTTTACATGGCACATACCCACGCGGGGGGAGTGGCCAAGGTACGGTGGTGAATGCCAAGGAATTATTTGTGCGAGAAAAAAAAATCTAGAAATAGTAGAATGGCTGAAAATGGAAACAATATATTAATTGTTGAAAATTTTTAAAAACATAAACAAATTAGAAGCACAATGAATAAAATAAAATACACTTTTTGGACACGTGGTGGAATTTTGTAGCAGTTAACAGAGTAACCGACCAGTGGCAACAATGTAATCATGAGGGTAGCCGCAAACAGTGCTTATCGAGAATACCGTGGCGCTCTCACCGAATGGGAGAAGAGCTAGTGGAGACAAAGGGGGTCCTAACCTCGAAATAGGAACCTCCAAACATGGCTTTCTCTGAAATGCCAATCGCCGGCAAAAGAGGAAAGTGGTCCATTGTTTCAATTTCTCCGCATGAGTTACAAATGTTTGTCGTAATGAACTCTCATCTGCATAAGCACAAATTGAGGTGGGGGATGTGCGAAAACTTTTCTCTTTCCTATCTTTTTCAATCCCTTTTTCGTGTTTTTTTTGCTCTATATGCTGCTAGAGGTCTGATGAATGACAGCAATGTTCGCCCCTGACACTTTTTGTTAATTTATTTTTGTTTTCTAGTTATTTCCGTCCGCCGATGCACCTACGGTTGATGGGAATGGATGTTTTCGGCTCCTACTTCTTCTTCTTCGTCTCCATCTGGGTACTAAGACATTCACGGGACTGGAACCCACGACATTTGCAGGACTCAAACACACGACATTTTGTATCGCTATCATCATTACTACTATCATCACCGCTATCACTATCCTTTTCATCATTCCTTCAGTCGCAACAACAAAGATAGCATAGCGCTCTCGTGCAGTTTCCAGCAAAGCTGGACTGTTCGCGCCGCCGCAGGTTTGAAACCCAGTCACGGCAATATTTATTTTGCTTTTGCAGGTATGTGGGAGGCTTTAGAAAGACATTGACTTTTACAGGATTGTAGTGTAGTGTTTTCAAGAGAGAGAGAGAGAGAAAGAGGGAAGGCACGGGTGTCAACCAGAAGGGTGTTTTCTGGTTGGCTACCGTGCACAGGGGAAGTGGAATGACGGGATCGGTAAGAGAAAGAGAAAGAGGTGACAGGCACAGTCATAACTGGTCCCTCAAGCCAGTCGCTCGCAGGAAGCAAAACAGCGCCTTGTAGGCCTTGAGGGCCTTATCCTCTTATCCTTATCCTCTGTTAAAGGGCGAGGATAGGGATGGTCCAGAGCACAACGCAGCCTGTGCCTTTCGGTCGCCTAGTCAGGTCACTCATAAAGCAGAAGTACAATTGTCACCTCGCAGCCACATCTTTCACAAGCAGGGCTGTGATCCATTCGCATTAAAAGAAAAGCTAGGATTGGTGCTATGCTCTCGAAATGTATTGCTCATAGCCCTCTTTTGCTTCTTCACTAATGAAAGTTTGATACAATCTTAGGAGCAATTTAAAAGGTGTCGGTTTTTCCTTGCAGTTATTCAGAAATTGGTTTATACAGGTGCTTTATTCCAACTTTTCCGCCGAAAAATAAAGACCGCGTGAAGCATAATGAAGAGCTCGGAAGCACAAGGATATGCTCAAGCGATCACGACACTGTGGAGAAAAGAAGGGTCAGGTTGTGATGGAGCGGTATCGTTTGGAAATCTCTATGAAGACGGAGTGACGGCCGCAACTGTTTTCTCGGTGGTTTTGAATTTTCCCTGCGACTCAGATGTCGGAAAGTTCATCGATCGGGGCTGCTATTTGCGAGCGAAAGGGGACTGCGTTTATAGAAAGCTTGAGGAAAATTGATAGATTCTTGAAATAGATCGATGAGCGGATGCAATCTTGGCCACGCATTCATAAGCTATTATGCAGAAAACTATGTGGGTTTATAAGTTTTTTCTGTTATAAGAGTTGATGTGCACTATAATTTTTCTTGTTTCCTGCATTTACTTCTCAACTGGCATTAGGCTTCACGCAGAGCAGGAGTAATTGAACTCAGCGCACTTTTTAATAACTTCTGGAAGATATTGCAGATGCGATGTGAAGTCTTGGCGTGGTTGAGTTCGTATACTTTAATTACGTGGAGAAGTGGTATTCTGTCTAGATTTCCAATCTACCCTATCCGCGGTATCCATAGTCTCAACGTGAAATTCAATCTGTCATTCTGTTCTTTTCTATGACAAGAATGAAGTTACCCATCCGAGACTTTACCATCCGGGTGCCTAATATAGTAGTTGAAGAAAGGGAATACTGAACGGTGAATAAACGAAAGAATGTTCATTTTTGCTCGCATGGTTCAGAATGGCGTTACATTTGCGGGAATAGAAAGCGTATAGGTTGGTTAGTTTATGTGGTTTAACGTTCCAAAGCGACTACGGCGATGAGAGACGCCGTAGTGGAGGGCTCCGGAAATTTCGACCACCTGGGGTTCTTTAACGTGCACTGACATCGCACAGTACACGGGCCTCTAGAATTTCTCCTCCAAAGAAATTCCAGCCGCCAAGGCCGGGACCGAACCCGCGTCTTTCGGGTCAGCAGCCGAGCACCATAACCACTGAGCCACCGCGGCGGCAGAAAGCGTATAGGTACCAAAGCAAATTTAATGTATTGAAGAAAAAGCACTCGGCGAGGTGATAAATAAGATAGAAAATCAAGCGAAAGTAACGTCACGTTCAGAAAAACAAAGCAGTATGAAAAACAAGCACAACCGGATCTAAGAAACGCGTGCAGCGCTTTACAGTAAACTGCATTCAAGCCGCATTAGTGCAGGTGTGAGCTAAGAAAACAGAACCTAATTAATATTGTCGTGGCAAGTGCAGATGGGGACCTAAACAAGAAAAATGAAGAAAAAATCCTTTTTCAGTACTATGAGCTTCCATAAAGTTCATTGCGTATTCGCAAAGAAGTACATTATACTGCGCAACAAAGCCGTGCCAGCTAAGATCGATCTCTTCTCGTAACTTGCTGTGCATTGGTGCCGATAATGTAAGAAGAGGGCAATAAAATTGATCGATTCCAGCTAAAGAATAGAATGCCTTCGGGTATGATCAATACCAGATGAAGCATGCTTAAGTGGTAGGACACTCCACGCTACCCACTGTTAAAATAAATAAGTAGAACAGGTCGCACGGAAAAGCTACGCCAGAGAAAAACGCGACAGTGTCGAAAGGTCTGGTGAGCTTAGGGCATCGGCCGTTTCCTATATACAGTTTCGAAGAATCCTCTCTTGTTGTTCACAACTTTACGCGGCTGTTGCTTTTTGTTCCAGCAACAACGCGACAAAACTCGCGAACCTAACTTACATTTCCAACTCATGACCGAAACTCTATCCTGCTGATTTTTTCTTTTTCACGAGCTCGTCTGATACTGAGCCTGTTCTCATGTACTCTGCGTCATTACTTCGATATATGGGCTAAATAAATTATTTGGCCAATCAGTTATTATTGGTGTGTCCGCGAGCAAGCTTACTGAGAAGCTCGTGGAAATAAAGTAACGAAACAAAATATACCTAGCGGGATCATGCGCCCCAGTAGAGAGTTCCATAATGGCACTCTGTTGGAGACAAGTAAAATAAAAGTTTTATTTGCGGGTAGCCTGAATTAATGATCGGTGCTTGAAGGATTAACGAATTACTTGTTCTAAAAGTCGTTACAGATAATCACTGCAAGGAGTGCTAATTTTAGCACTATTTTCGCGCATTTGGCTGCGCAGTGTTTCTATATTATCGACGCTCACTGAATAGTAAACTCAGCTAAAATCCACGCTTTGTGCACTCTGTTCCACTGTTGCATTTGTCCACGTTTACTAGCACAGTGTCTTTTGCATCCATTAACAAGCGCCGCTTTCAAAGGCAATTCAAAGCCACTGCTAAGAACGCGAAAGGCACAGCCGTTATGCAAGAGCGAGGGGAGGTTAAGTCGGGCGACTACGAAATTCGCAGCTGCTCTCATTTGAATTTTTGCGAAAAAGTACCGCTAACACTTTCCTCCTTAAACAAAGTATATATGTATTGAAAACTGGATATTTTATGAGCCGATATTAAGCTTGCTTATCGCCGGCGTATGGAAAGAGCCAACTAGAATTATATATTGCACCATCTAAGGATTCGTGGGCATACTGCGCAATAGTGTCTAGACTTCCAACTGTCTACAGGATTTGCCCCAACAAATAATTGCTTCGCCGGCACACAGTCGCTGGCAACGTCCGTATAAGCGGCTCTCGTAATGTCACGCCCTAAGATGACGTCAATAAAATATTCACTAGAGCTAAGCGCCTTCAATTAACGAAGCGCCTTCGGGTCTTTTGTGCCTTATTTTTACATGCTGTAGTCACCCTTGGTCTAGGATCTGCACCCCTCTCCATCAGCTCCAACAAAAAATTAAATGGCAGAATCAGGTTTGTATGTGTTCTCGCTCTTATAGCACAATATTACCCTTCTCTATCTTTGCTCGTATTTTTTTTTTCATAGAAAACAAGACGGCTCGTTCTGTTTTCGCTAAAGCACATACTGCTTGATGAGCCGATTCCTTCATCATTCTCTCCCAATGAGTGCTGTTCAATAAAATCTTATCGACGAAGCTATTTCTCTTATGCTTATCGTCCAGCGTTCCTTCCATGTCGCCGGGAATGGACATTCAGAGCGCATGCCACGAATGGGAACTGGTTGATTTATCATTGGTGCTTTTGCGTTTTGCTTCGGTAACTTCTTTGTTGCTATGTGATTTTCAAGATTATTCGGACGAATGGTTTTAACTTTGAATTCCTCTTTCCTCCGCGTAGTGGGCTAGATTGAATTGGAGCACAAAGCTAAACAGCCTAGGCCACGTTTAGTGACAGAACTCTCCCTAAGAGCCTTATTGCAAAGAGCATATTACTACGAAATTACAAACTAATCAAGAATAAGAGCTGATGGCCGAATGGGGCCCCATCTACAAGCGTCATTAGTGATGCGAACCGTTACTTCCTAAAAAAGCGGGGACGACCACTACATAATAACTTAAATGTTGACAGTCCAGACATAACATACTTAGCAGATATACATTACGGTCGCAATTTGGTCACTGCAATGCATCTATACGCCAATGATGCTAGGTTCTCGAGCATTGGAAGAATATATGAAGCCTTGCATGTAAAAAAGAAGCACTCCGTGTAAAAAACGTCGTCCTCGTAGTCTGTCACAGCGAAAAACGGCCGTGTTCATAAGTTGCCCGATGAGAATGCTATGTAGTTGAGCTGGCGAGTGTGTCCTTATATAATGTGCGCTATGCGGTGGCGTGGTTGGAATCAGCCTAGCACAAGTGGGAGTTAGACTATGCGCACTCGCGGGGGGCGGAGATGGGGCGGGATAGGAGTTCTTTTTTCTTCTTACCAGTCTCGCTTTTCGTGCTGCTGTGAAGCACTGAACAGAACCTCTCTTATTAGGCGAAAACAAACCTGAACTTTTGCCTTCTTATTTGAGTCGCGCCTATAATATTTTAGTTGATTACAAAAAAAAGAAATGGAGAACAAGAAACTAGGGCACAGTTCGACGTTCACCGTCATTTGCGCACAATTTTTCACAATGTGTCAGAAATGAGCGCGCAGTTAAGAGCCTATCAATCATGACTCCGCCGTTCACGCAAAAGCTCTGTTCACGTTTTGTATGGAAAAATACTGATGTAACCGCTTCTCCGGCCGATGTTCATTATTTCAACAATCACGTGTGCTTTCATTGGTCCCTTTCTTTTTGATTTTAACTACAGCAGGTCGCTTTGCAAATATGCCTTGCTATAGTCATTAGTTATGGCAGGAACTCACAACGAGTTCTTTCACCAGGAGTATTTATATGAAAAATAAGATGAATCCATGATTAATGAGCAGGTAAGATAAAAGTCGAAAGCTTACACCACAAGAAAACTTGCGCAACAGATTTGCTAAGGTTTGCTACTTGTGCGCCGCATCATTAATAAAGCTTAATTAAAAACTCTCGACAGCAGTCACCATGCTTTAGGCGATCATTAAACACAGGTCCCGCAGGTGCTCACGACGTGTTCTGCTGGTTCTTCACGAAGGAAAATAGAAAGACGCTTTTATAGCGAGAACTGTGCAATGCCGAGCCTCATAAAAGAGCTTTCCTCACTAATAAGGGGACCCAACGAAAGTCTAATGCGAAATAGTGGCTAACTGCGAGGAGAAATCGTTGGTTTTGTGGGCACTTGGTCAGAAGTGCTGAATTCCGACTGGCTAAAAGTACTCCCGTACCTTTCGCGTTCTACGAGGCGGAAATGTTTCAGTGGCAGTTTTGCCATAACTGTACAGCCTTTGTCAGTAGTTTGGAGCCCAGGGGTTTGCTTCTGAAGCACACTGTCTGGTTCGTAATGGATCTCCAGCGCTCGAAATTTGCTGAAGGTAAGAAGATTTCTGGTCCTGCCTCCTCCAATCTGTAGGACTACCACGAATGTTACAGGAGTCCTACTGCGAGGCTTAGGAGCAAAGCCACTCGGCTCTTAACTTTTGACAAAGACTGTACCTGTCCCTGGAGGAAATGTGTGAACTCTCTAGGTCAGCCATAAAATGTGACAAGTGATGTGACATTCTCAGAAGAGCTCACTCCACTCACGTGTGCCTTACGCGCACGGACCGATCACCCAGGCCAGCTCTTCAGCAATGCCTTGAGGTAGTAGGGGCGGGCATTTTCGGTGACGAGAAATTACAACCGGCGCTGACGGTAACGCTGTCGACCCCGGAAAATACCCCTTCGGTCGCTATGGTGAAAATGACAGGAGTGGTTGGAAAAAAATTAGCGTCAACTCCTACTTAAACATTCCGGCTGGAGTAATGGTTTTAAATTTCGGAAACACTTTTGATAAGGATCAAGTAGCATTTGATAAAACACTCAATACTGAACACGGTAACCATCGCCTTCGCGGCCCTAACCATTTCTCATGTTGGGGTGAAGATATGATTTGATATTGGTGTTTGATTAGATGAAAATCTTTATTACTAAACGGAAACACTTTGCTTGTGGGTTACCTAGCGAAGACAGAACGCAGAAAACTACGTGCAGAGCAAACTGAGTATCTTTGTGGGCACTTTGAGAAAAGGGAATTAAGAAACTTTAAGAGCTGGTGAAAGAGACTTAAAGTTCCATAATACAACATTTTGGGCGAGTTGGTTACCTACATTCATTATTACAGCGCAAAGACGGCACGGTGCCGTCTTTGCGCTGTAATAATGAATGAAAGAGACTGATGCAAAAAATGGCATAGCACACACTGCGGATGAATGTACGGTGTAAATCAGCTCTGAAGACGGCCGTTGGAATAAAAAAAGAAAGGACGTCCGCAGTACTGAAAAGTCTGCTTGGTGGATGAACAAGTTTGAGACGGTGGAGGTCAGTTAAAAATATCGCGCGAGGCAGACATCTAGTTCAACCCAAAATATGTAGCGTGCTGATCAAAGGCCCCGTTCTTTACTTCTTTATTCTTGTCCCTCGGGAAATCTCTTCCGAGGCGTGAAAATCGTGGAAAAACGCTAGTCGAAACATTTCGTTCAGTCCTCACCCACTGATGGTTTCATATAGCTTTTAGCTGGAAAATGCTTTCTTCTCATCCGTGCACACAAACTTGAACGACAAGCACACACCAGAAAAAATGCTTGAAACGTGGACTTTATACCCGCTCGCAGAGCTCATCTTCTTACTTTGTTTCAAAGCTTGCTTTCTGCCGATTGGACAGCATACACACCATAATAACCCATCCCTATACTGCATCCCTGGGGCCTTTAAGGTAATAAAATGAAATGAAATGAAATAAGCAGCCATCCTTCAATAAAGTACACTCCATTTTATGCGCGAGTTCAATCACTTATTTACAAGGAACACACTGCCCCCCCCCCCTCCAAAAAAAAAAGAAAAGAAAGGGCCAGTGGACAGTACACCTTCTCTCTAACAGGGAGAAGCCAGCACGCATGCTCTTGTGGCGTGCCGAGCAGCTGGTTTTGCCAAAGCTCTGGTCCGAACCTCTCGAGGGTGAGGGTAAACCTTGCCCACTATTCTACAGTGTTTAGGAGTACAAAGGGGTGCTAAAAGACCCTACTACGTGGGCCAGGAGCAGATTTCAGGGCTCCTGCATTTCTCAGAAAGCTATGAATACAAGACTGTTCAGCGCACCAGCTAGAAGGTACAGCCACTTGTCACCTTTCTGTATATGCGTGTTTGGACGTTGTGGAGCTTCAAAATAATGAATCGCTCCTAAGTCGTCCAAATTTACGCCCCTTTCTACCAACGACCCCTCTAAAAAGGTTTATGTTCTATTTTTTTTTATTGTGTACTGTTACTTTTTTCTATTATATTCTAAGTTGAGACCGGTACTTAGACCCTTCAACCCAAGAAAAAAAAAACTCGTTAATATTGCTTTCCATATGATCACTCAAAAAAAAAAAGATAGAGACAAATACTCTTATCTAGCAAGCAAGAAATAACATGTGATAAAATTTTATCGGTGGGATTTCATTGTTCGACCTGTGCAGCACATTTCGAGGCTATCTGATTTATTTTATTTTTTGTTTATTTTTTCTCACTATGCACTGAACAAAAGAGCCAAGCGATTAGCAGTCCAAACGCGGCTTGAGGAGTCCTTCTTGCCCTTTAGCAGACACTGACAGCAGCGAGGAACCACACAAGAGAACAACAAACTAAAAAGCAACTTGCTCCGTCATGTATGAGACGAAATATGAACGCAACAAAAATGAAGCATATCGGGAGATTTACAGGTAAGCATTCAACCTAAAAAAAAAAAAAGAGGGAGATTTCCGCTCTGCCTTAAGGTTATGACGTGATAGCTTTGATGGGTTAATTCCAGCATGTGCGGAATTAGTCAATCTATAATTTACATTCACAGATCCCCGGAAGTCCTCATACCACTCCTGGCGCAGTCACTGGTTCAGCGGTTAAGCGATGAGCCACGGCCCTGCGATGACAGGTGCCACCACCGGCGTTCTTCCCGAGCAACCTCTTGCCACCAATCATTAATGTAACTGCCACCTGCCACGGTAGGCGGTCTTCTCACTATATAGTGGGCAGGTTGGTTGCGATGACGCCACTAGGTCATGTGGCTTAGCTGGCACACCTGCCACGTGCAGTCCCCGTCAAAAGTATACAACCCAAGGTGTTTGCTTCTAAGCTCTTTAACGGGGCTCCCTAGCAACTCTAGCAGTCCAAAGCTTGGCAGGATTGAGGACGCGATGTCATTCCTCATTCAAGAGGTTACGGTCGCTGAGGGTGCATAACGAGGCATGCAGCAGGCTTCGCAAGCAAACCCCTTGGGCCGTATACTTTTGACAGGGGGTGTACGTCCATTTAGGTTGGTTCTATGGCACTGGCAGTGGGGTGCACTTTTCGCGCATTTTGTAATGTCTACAGCTAGAAATGCGAACTTCGTTTTTAGCAATGGCGGCTGTTCACTGGGTGCCAGTGTCGCAGGAAGCGCACGGTAGAGTGCTATTCCTGCACTGTCATAATTACCTGGCTCTAAAAAAGCTACAGCCGGGTGCAGTGATTCAGCTGCTCAACAGTCAAACGATACACCCTGCAAGAATGGTTCGTGACAGCCGCGCTCCCGTCATTTTCAAGTCGTAGCGCCTTGACGCACGTGACCTAAAGTGCTGGTTATTTACAAGCCATTTTCACAAGCCAATAAAGTAATTTCTCTCCTCATTTTTCGGTGCCAGCTGCAGCTTTTACTTTGTTGACAACTGACTGTACGACTTATGAAAGTAACATGAGATCGCGAACCGCTCCGGACATTTATAGCGCAATATAACGGCTTTGCGCAATAATTTGCGTATGCACTCAAGGCTTACGCGTAGTCTTACACGGGTAGCCGATAGCGCGCTTTCAGCGATAAAGCGAATTGTATGAAGGGAGAATAAGCGAAAGTACGACGCTATGAATATACTTTTATTTTTTTTTTGGGAGGGGGACACGAACTGAATTAAAGAATGCGTAACTCTGCCACTTCTGCACGCCAAGGATGCCGACGCTTTCAGTATTAGAGGTCAGCAGGCAAGGCCACACTTTCAGTGAGCGGACCGAGACAAACGAACAGAATGGTTAAAACATTCGCACACGCGTTTCATTCGTCCAGTGAGAGCTCGCTCGCCTATCGCTGCAGGAGACGATGCGTGAGGCGAATCACGCATCGAACAGCAGCAGCAGCTAACTACACTCGCCGCTGGAATGGGTTGGATGTCGGGAAAGACATGCGCCCCTGGGTTTACTTTCATGAAGCTGGTGATTGCACGTTAGGCAAAGTAAAAATAGCCGAAAACTGAACGACCGAACGGCTCCTAACTCAGCGGCGCTACGGCTATTCGTTGTGAGGGGCGGCGCCTCTCAACGAAAGGATGTACTTCCTTTATCCTCTTTCTCCTGGATGGAGGGGACTTTCTCCCCCTTCCCTTTTCCAGCGCAATGAAAGCATAGAGGGGGCACTGACTCTGTATAGCTTTCTGTAGCCTGACTGCTGGAACTGATGCGATCGATTGATCCCTTACCGAAAGCTATCCTAAGCTAAGGTTTTACTGGAGTCGCAGCGCTGGTGTGACCAAGTTAACAGTTATTTCAATATGCAGTTTGAAGCCAAGATTCAGTAACCTTATCATCATTAATTTTTCAAGTTTTTTGCATCACATTTTTGTGAATTAGTGTTAGGCTGAGATTAACCAATTTCTCAGTACAAGAATATTAATGTTCAGTTGGCCTTTAGGCTCCCAGTGTGCGAGTCTTTGAAATAATAGAAAAGGCTTACAGGTAAGTGGTAAGAAGTTGTCTCACGCTCCCAGTGTGCGAGTCTTTGAAATAATAGAAAAGGCTTACAGGTAAGTGGTAAGAAGTTGTCTCACAGAACAAAGTCCTCATCAAAATGAGCTGTTTCTTGGGCAGTTAAAACTCTGCCTCGGGCATTGTCTCCTTAGCGCACTCTGGAGTTGAAATAATGCCTGAGTCTTTTATTCAGAAAATGAACTCATTTCAGTGAGGTAATATACTTCCAACGTCAAGACCAAACGTAGGATGTTCACACCAACAGGCTTCGTGTCTGGCATTCATCGTAAAAAAAAAAAAAAAAAATTCTACCTTGGCATATATTTTTTTTTTTGCTGCACACTTTGCACATGTGAACAATTACTTATTATCTTATCTCAGGACTAACTACGGCAAACAGACCACTAGTTTTGCACAACCTCGGTTTGGAATACGTTTCCAGATTACGTTAAAAAACCCAGTTCACTGTGCCTACTTAAAAATATTTGTCGTTCTATTTTTCTTTCACGCATTTAAATTCAGATAATGTATTGACACGCCTTTTTTTACTTACCAGAGTAAACTCCTTGCTTTTTCTTTGTTTCTTCCATGCTGCGACTACTGTTTCTTTACGTATATGTTTTCTGTCAGTACTTCCAACGAGTCCCTCCAGTGGTCTTTGGCTCTGTGACCCCTTTATGACTTCAGAACATGCATTGTAATATCGTTCATGCAATGCAATGCAATACAAAAAAAAAACTTTCAAAGCTTTCAAACTTTATTTCAGGCAAATGAGCTAAGTGAGTACTTCAATCGTACGATGAGGCATCGTTGCAGCAGGCGGAATAAAGTATGAAATGCTTCGGGAAGCTTACGACTCTCTACGCGGCGGCCACGGAATAGTCGGGGTCCGAATGCAGAAGATTATAAACTAAGTAGTATAACACTATAGCCAAACGGGCGAGTTGGTGGTACATGTACGAGACTGCCAATCTTGTTTTCCTTCATTGCCTTACTGTGATATCCTCTACAGACACCCGTCCCGATTAACACGTGAGATTATGGAAGCATATCACATGAGGAAAAAAAACAAGGTTATGCGTCAGTAAGCCATCTATTTCATTATATGACAGTGAGGTTGCATACCTTGATGCCACGTAGCAACATGGGTTGTGTTTACTAGCTGATAAGTTGGCCACTTTTTCTATAAAATGTACTACTTTCCTTGAATAAAATTTCAGTTGTGAGTCAGCGCTTGTCCTGTGTGTTCTTCTACTTTGTCTGCGTCGTTTGCGCTGTTGGCATTCAATAAGTAGTATAAACTAAGTAGGAAAGGAAGCGGTGCGATACCATCAAGAACTGTAGTTGCCGGTCGTCTCAAGTACCAACTCGTTCATTCGGGGGTGTCTTCTGCGTGCCAACACAGAGAGGAAAAGAGTGTCATTGAAAGGACACTTTGCGGGACGAAAGACAACTGATGTCACTCGCTCTCAGTGCGCGTTCGCAGCGGTATCGAAGAAACGGCGTCCTCTTTACTTGCGATGTAATGCGCTGCTTCTCATTTCGCTACATTACTGTCAGCGACAGAGTAGAATGTTTGAGATGAACGCGGAGAACATGGCAAAAAATACGCCATACACGAGTGGGGCTTCCGAAAACAACGATAAGGCGTTTCCAGGAATACGGGCATTCTTATAGTATGTGGTTCGAGTTCAGCTGCTTCTAGAACATTGTATGCTAAGCCACGGCACCCACATTCTTGTATTCGCTGCGTTTGTTTCACCTATTTTCTCGTTTGCGAAGATGCGTGCCTTTTCCTCGTGAAATAAGAGGAATAGAAAGTGCTTAGCTGGAGGAGGCAGGGTTTAACGTCACAGTGGCGCAGCTATTTTCAGTAATGTGCTAAATGCGATCATTGTCCCACATTTGGGATGTAGCACTGAATAAAGCAGGCGGAAAAGAAGTCTTGTTGCGACATCAGGCCTTGCGTACCTCACTTTTAAGCGGGAGCTGATAAATTCTTGATATACTCCATGACGTTCTCCTGGCAATGAAGCGTAGGCTGCAGAGCGGAACACCCCTTCTCTTTCCACATAGCTAATACACTCTCCGGGTGCAGTTGTTAGTTTCCTCTTAAAACAGGACATATTTGTAGCACCCGCTATTTAAGGCCTATCTTTACCATAAACGTGCTATTTCAAAGTTAGATGGTCACGCAAAAAAAGAAAACAGCTTCTGTAGTTATGAGTTGTGGAGGCACGTACGAATTTAAGAAGCTTCTATAGATGGCACCAGCTGCTCAAAAAAAAAATGGCAGGGCTTTAGCTCTGTTTCAACCTGGAGGATTCCGAAAGCAATGAGGACAGATAGAGAGAGGCGAAGGAGAGCGGGAAGCAGCGGCGGCGTCCCCGGCACGCTAGCTATGCGCCGCTACTGCGCATGCGCAACTGGCGAGCGGTGCGGCGGCACCTCTGAGTCACCCGCGCAGCGACGGCGGCGGCGCGCCAGCTGTGCGCCGTGTGACGTCACTGCTCCTCGCGCATGCGCAGTATGGCCTTTCGTCAGCTCCGCGAAATGGCTCGGCGACTCGCGTAGTGTTGCTTTCGCAACGAAAAATCCGCGCAGTTTGCGAGGCGGCCGTCCTGCAGCCGAAAGGGTCGAACTATTTGGAGAGGGACAATGTTAGAGAAGCTCCGCCCCTGTACCTTTTCTTTCATTGCCAAGAGAACCTGTTGCCGAGAATAGCAACATGCAATGAAGGAAGCTTCATTAAAGCAATAGCGACCACTGTCATTTACGGCTCTAATATATACTCGAATGATTTGAAAGAGAAATATTTTGAATTACGCATCCTCGAAACCCATGAACTGTTTTATTTTATTCTGCTGACAAAGTGTTTCGTATTGGAATGAAGGAAATCCTCTGCGAAAAAAGATATTACATTCAGAAAAAAAATGCTTTGTTGAACCAAGGGCTTCCCAGCAATAAGAGTAAGATGATTAGTGACGCAAGAAACTTGTGCACGAATTTGTTGCCTTGTGTACAGTTTGACTGGTTATATATGCTTTTTTGTGCTGTGATATTGAATGAAGCTGCTAGATATGTTTAGACAAGATATGTATGTACAGCCTGTGTAAAAAGTTTAGAGCCCAAGGGGTTTGTTTCTAAGCACTATATTGGCGCTCCTGTAGCACTAATGGAAGTCCTACGCATCGGAAGGAGCAGGACGAAAAATCTTCTTACCTTCAGGAGATTTGGGACGCTGAGGACGCATTACGAACAAAACAATGTGGCCCAGAAGCAGACCCCCTGGGCTCTAAACTTTTGACAAAGGCTGTACATAACTTTTTTCACATTTGCAAGCGATTCTACACGATCCGCCCACAAACACAATGTGCTTAGGAAGATGAGAATTTTTGATTGTGCATGTAGAATTCGTGAACAAACTTTACTTTCAATTGAAAACAGGAGAGTGGATACCAATTGCTTTAATTTTTTTTAAAGCGTGGGGGACGAGTGGAGATGGCGACGTCATTGGTCATATTGATACAGCTTAGAAGTGGACGAAGAAGAAGTGCTCCGCCATCTCGCTTGTGACGAGGAAGAAGAAGTGTTTCGCCTGCTTGCTGGTGACCGCTCGGCAGACTGGAACAGTTCTTGTGTATCTAACGGTGTGCCGTGCAATATTCGTGACAAATCGTGAGGGCACGGGTCGTCCGTCGCGAAACCACGCAGGCCCACGCGGCGGTATGGGCACGCCCTGTAGAGGTGACCCGCCTCGCCACAGTGATAGCAGAGGGGCCGACGATCCGGGGCACGCCACACTTCACTCTTTCGCGGTCGCTGATAGGCTGGCGGAGCGTCACCACGAGGGGAGCTCGACGAGAGCACTGCTGAAGTCGCGGCAGTGACGTCGTACCCAGGGGCCTGGCGCAGGACGGACGCATACGTGGGCCTTGCATCAGGCTGGCGAGGAACCTCGGAAATCTGGTGCTGTTGTGCTGCCAGGCGCACGTCGTCCCGGATGACTTCGCTCAGTGGCGTGAAAGATGGCGTCTCGGACGGCGTACGGAAGGCCTGCAGTTCCTCTCTGACGACAGATCGGACCAGCTCGCGTAGAAAGGCCGCGTCGATTCCGGGAAGCATGGAGATGGGATCAGGCCCGAAGGTGTTGACGTCGCGATTGTACTGGCGGGCTCGCTGTTCCAGCGTCTTCTCCATAGTTGCCGCCTCGGTGAGGAACTCTGCCACAGTGCTTGGTGGGCTGCGCACGAGTCCTGCGAAGAGCTCTTGCTTGACACCCCGCATGAGGTGGCGAAGCTTCTTGTCTTCTGTCATGTTGAGATCCGCGCGCTTAAAAAGGCGAGTCATGTCCTCGCAGTACATGCGTACACTCTCGTTGTGGCGCTGGTTGCGCGAGTGTAACGCAGCTTCTGCTCGCTCTCGACGGTCTGCATTCGGAAAAGTGGCTTTAAGATTGCGGCAGAAAGATTCCCAGGACGTAAACGAAGCTTCATGGTTTTCGAACCATGTCCGAGCCGACTCTTCAAGTGCAAAATAGACATTGTGGAGCTTACGGTTGTCACTCCAGCCGTTGTAACGGGCAACCCGTTCGAAGATCTCGAGCCAATCCTCGGCGTCCTCGAACACGTCGCCATGAAACGACGGGGGTGTTCGTGGCTGATGACAGAGGATGTGCGCCGGGAGCGTGGTCTCAGTTGCCATGGCAGCTGGTGCCTCCGAAGGCCGGGGTTGCGTCGCCCTGGTTGCAGCCGGAAGGAGTCCAAATTCAGGGGACGCTCCACGGAGGCGGCGGCCGCGGCGCTGGTGAACTGGGGTGAGATCCGTATTGGTCGGTAGCCTACGCGGGTCTGGAAGCGTACCCCGCACCTCCACCAGATTTGTCACGAATATTACACGGCACACCGTTAGATACACAAGAACTGTTCCAGTCTGCCGAGCGGTCACCAGCAAGCAGGCGAAACACTTCTTCTTCCTCGTCACAAGCGAGATGGCGGAGCACTTCTTCTTCGCCCACTTCTAAGCTGTATCAATATCACGAAGCTAATTTATATCAAAGAAAACTTCTAGACTGGTGTAGCAGCCTTTTAATACGTGATCTGCAAAATTCACTTTTTCTCTGGACCATATTGCCACGGAACTTCTTAATGGTGTGGTGGAAGTGTTGTTTTGTACGGAGAAGCGGTTCATGGGTGTCCAAAGAATACCTTTCCCTGTCACGGGTGCTGTTCAAGATTGATCGAATTTCTCAGTCACGCTGATGACCTGGACAAAGGCCAAGCGGTGCAATTAACAAAACAGAACAATTAGAAAATAGAACCCTGAGAAAGAAGCAAGTCGACTCGCAGGTTCACGCATGCGCAGGAGACTAATGACTGCCGAGCTGCAATCAGAAGCCAATCTATATTCAATAATAACTGAAACATAAATTCATGCAACGGGCTAAGTAGCTTCGAATTTTGATGCGCGAGCGATATATGCTATAGTTAACTCCGTTTAAATAGCACCGCGCAGCTTAAACGGCGTAACATTTGACAGCGTCAGTCTAATCACAGCCAGAGTCATCGCGCTTGGACCTCGTACTCTTCTACCTCATGCGTAGCACCGCGCTGCTTAAAAGGCGCAACAATATCTTGTCACACAGATGAGCCACTCCCTGGCCAAGGCTGCCCAGTATGTCCCGTGCACAAGTGGTACGGGTTATGGAGACTGGCTATTTTATTGCTTCCGCTAAAGTTGCGCAAAAACAATTACTGCCCATTCTGCAGTGCGTTCAAGGGCAAAGATAAGGCACGGCGCGCTTCACGACATGCATCATTTGTCAACGCTCTGGCAGTGGAATAATTCTGCCGACTCGGAGCTGATTAATCATGTGTCTGGCCAGCATAATTATGGCCAAAGGCTTCCTAACACTACGCAGACCTGCGGCTCACCATAGCGATCGTAGCCCTGGTCTTGTGTCAGATGTCTTCAGCTCTGGTTGAACGGGTAATAGCCCCCAGCGCGCTGAACAAATTCCCTCGGATTGACCTACGACGTTATCTCAGAAAACGTCTCTTATTATTGGGCATTTCCCAGGTGTTGACCACTAGATAAAGAGTTAAAAAAAAAACCAGTTTACTTAAAGTAAATGCGACGTAGGTTCCCGGCACAGTATGCATGGAACCTTCTCATAGGTTAATTACAACGGTTTTACAAAGAAGTTAGCGCTGGTGCGACGCGGTTTCTGCCATTGCACTTGGATGCTGCTACCGGGAAACCGGTTTGACTCCTTTACACGAGGCTGCAGCAGGCGCTCTGCATTCCGTTCTAATTAGCTGCAGCTGGCGTGCAAGGGTTTCGTGGTTTTCACGTGGCAGGAGGCAGCTTGCAGGCGGCGGCTTCTTCCGCAGACAGGGAGGCTTTTTCGCTGGCGAGGCATCTAGAGCTAGTGCAATAAACAACAAAAACAAAAAAAAAAACATTTTAACTGTTGTTCGATTCACAGATCATTCAGGGTAATTTTGTGATAAAAAAATTCAGGGGGCACTTTGTTGACCTAAAGTGCGGTGAGGCGAAAGCCTTAAGCGTAGTGTTGCTGCTTGTGTCACTGTTGTGTGGTTAAGATGTTAACCTTCGCCTCTAAGAGTGGAACGCGACAGCGTCTTGCAACGCTGCCAGGGAGTCCTCAGAACGCCATCGCCCGTTCGGTTTTGCGCCTTGCTGGTCAGTAAATTGGTTTTTGAGGAAAGGGAATGCATCTGTCTCGCATACCTCTGTGGACACCTGAACCTCGCCGTTACGGGAAGAGAGGAAGATGGGAGTGAACGAAGACACCGTATTCACCAGACGCGCCTTTGTTCATTCCAAACCATTAAGCTGGCATGGCGGAGCCTGCATTTAAAAAAAAAAAAAAAAAGCTGGCATGGCGGAGTGGTAGCGTGCTCGTCTCGCACTCCGGAGACCGGGGTTCGATTCCCGAGCTCGACCAGTTTCCTATTCGGTGTTATTTATTTATCTGACCTAACTAGAAAGGTTAATTAGGCTAATTAGGTAATTAAGCAATTAACTGAACTCCTTCCCACGTACTTGGAGCATCACTATACAATCCCTGTAATTGGTTGCATGGTCACTAGCCAAAGTACAATTGGCCCCGTTTGAAATTCGTGCGTTGGGACGTCACGACCATTTCGACCAATTGAAAAGCGTGACATTTCTATTGACAACTTCTGCTTACAACGATGAGGCATTAAAGGATTCCGCTTTAATATTTTTGTAAACTCTGGTTATTTAAAGCATTTTTGCTTGCCATAGCTTCAGTATTGGTATACAGGGTGTGTCACCTGAGATTTACACCTTTGTTAAACGTAGGCTTTTTTAGTTACAAGAGCGGCGTTTTTCGGCAGAGCGTTGTCAGTGGCGTAGTACATCACAACACAGCTAAGACGTACTAACTTGCAGGCTGGTTAACTGGAATTCAATAGTTAAATTTTTAACTATTACTGTTAGGCTCTTTAATTATTGTGAGGCACGTAGCTCGCCGTAAGTAATATCCATGTAAGTTTTCAGAATTTCGAAACTGTGGCTACCCTCGGCGCTGGGGCCCAACAAATTGCAGCTACATCGCGCCAAAATACAACCGCTTTCGAGAAGCTTGCAGGCTAAGCAACATCTTCAGTGCACGTAACTCGTCGAAATAGCAAAATAGTGTTGGGTTAGAGCGCTGAGGATAACCGCGTTTTTGAAATTAAAAAAAAAACTGATATGGATATTAATTGCAGTGGGCTACCAGCCTCTCAATAATTAAGTAGCCTAAAAGTAATAATTATAAAGTTGACTATTAAATATTAGTTAACAAGCCTAATAGCTACCGCGTCTTAGCTGTATGTGACGCACTACACCACTGAGCAACGCTATACCGAAAAAAGCGCTATTCTAACTCAAAAAGCATACCTTTAAAATTTTTTTAATGCCTTAGGTGAAACTCACTGTAAAAGCGCGCTATAGTGCGAGGCTTCGGACAATTTCGATCACTTAATGATTTTCAACGTGCAGCGATATTTCGCAAAAACTTACTGAAAGTGCACGCCGCACATTAAAGACCGAATCTGGCTCTGAGGAGCCCTAATTGATAGGGACCTATGAAGGAGATGAGTAGAAAGCGGTGATCGTCTCTATACAGGATATTTGCTGGATAACCTCATGTACAGAGGGCAAAACGCATGTCTAGAACACGCTCTGAGCGTGTTTCGGGCGTAACACGCGATAACTAGCGATGAGATTTGGTTAAAAATGGTGTGGATGTGAACATGGGCTGTTAGACTCATAGAATTTCATCGTCATTTTTTGCCTTCTTGGTTGCAGCGGCTTTGGGAGCTCCGGAACGCAGAGTTTGTTTGTTCTAGGCATGTGTTTTGCCCTCTGTACTACTCGCGATACCACTGCACTTTTCTCCTGAGAGGCACAACCTATTTCAACAGTAAAGAGCCCAAGAAGTTAGCTTCTAAGCCATGCAGGGGGGGGGGGGGGGGGAGGAGGGGGAGGGGAGGGGGGGGGGGGGGGGCAGGCGCACCTAACGTCCATGCTGGTTCCAACTTTTGCAGGTGTAACGACTAAAGTTCCTTCTGCCTTATAAAGATCTTGAACGATGGTGATGTACAACCGGCCACAGAGCATGGCCGAAAAGGGAACCCCTAGGGCCCTTTGTTTTTGACAATGGCTGCACGTACCGCGTAGGCTTCGATCGCATGCATTAACTATGAAGAAACTGTGAAAGTGTTAAACTTACGCGTAACGCTGCTACGATTGTCTGGGCCGTTTCGGGGCGATTACGCTCTTTGCTCGTTTATTCTGGTTATTAGGATTTGGTGGTTATAACAAAAGTCCTAATGGTAGCATATGGTTCACATCTAACTTTCGGCTCAACCGAATTTGAGCAATTACTGGGAAATAAATCTCCGCGAGGGTTAATGCATGCGAGAGGAATTATTCCTGGACGCCTGAAGCCTCGGATGCGTGACGTAATTTGTCTTCATCGGTTCAATAAGCCTGTATTGGACGAAATAGCAACGGTTTTCTCCAAGCGTGCACTCTCTATGATGATGCATGCCTGCAGAGGATGGAAATGCGCACTCGAGCGATTGATAATTACGGGTCCGTAAACACGTTAAGAAATAAAATGGAAGCTATGTAAATTTGTAAAAACAGCAATTTGAACAAATGCTTAGAGGATGTGCTGGGCGAGGCCGTGTGAGGGGTTTGAGCGCAGTTATGACTGTACTGCACACACCACGTGGGCCGGACCGGACTGGCCCAGGTGTTACACATAACATTGCTGGCATCTCAGTGAAAGACGGTGTTGAACCAGAAATAAATAATGCGCTGGAAGTTACGCTGGTATAGCGGGGCTGAAAACTAGACCTGAATAAACAGGAAAACAAAGAAGAGATGCCAACTGCAAATATAATACCTCCCGAATTGAAAGACTAGCCTCCAGAACAGTATCGGTCGTTTTGGCAGTTCGTTGAAAATAATTAAAGCAAGTAATGTTCCGCTCTCGGTACTCGATATACAAAGCAAACACCGCAGTAAGGACGTGCGGAATTTATACTATACTGCCACACTACTTTATTGCACGAATAGAATGACGCCTTGGTAGATTTTACCACTTATTTTCTTTGTTTTCGACCTCTAAACAAACTCAAGAAAGAATTTTAACGCTGTTCCTCATCTTTCGTACAGCTGTATGCGCTTTCGTTCACGGGGCTAAAAGAAAGAATGTCCGAGCAAACAGTAGCAGCACTTCGAATATGCAAGACTTAAAAGACCACAGGTAACGCATGTCTGCCATCGGTTCTGCAAAGGACTGAAATAATCAACTCTGCGCTAACCTTTCATCTTAAACAGAAAAAAAATAGAACGTAGGCCAGCCGCAGCCCTACGGCTTGAGCTCGCCAATAACAGAGACACTTCGGTTCGACATTGGCTAATAGTCGATGAGGAACGTCGCAGAAAGGTCAAAACAGGGGTTCTATTGGCTGCACTTGGAAACGTAGAAGAGAGTTCTTGCGAAACAAACGAACAGGGAGTCGAAGAAATGGTAGACGGAAGAACAGCAAAAATAAATAAGTGAGAAAGAACAGAAACAATCAGCGCCGACTTTCCTTGGCGTTAATTTTCCTTACCCTGCGCTTCGTTGCATAGGCCTATTGCGTCGTCAACGCATTAGTGCTGTTGTCCCAGCTCTTGGTTCCTTATCTCAACGGGCCACCAACTGAGCCATTGGTTAGGCGTTTTTTACTTCCTTACTTTTTTCTTGAAATCCTCCTGCCATCATCTGGGAGCATCAACCAGGCCACAAACGACCGTGGCGATAAGCCTCCGAAATAGCCTGCCCTTTCGACACGAGGCGGGAAGCGTTAGGAAAGTGAAAATAAGGGATTTCGAAAGGAGCCGTCTGAATAACAGGATGCGCCCTTCAATTAGATTTACGCACGGCAGTTAGAGAAGATTGGTTCGTGCAGGAAGAATCTGCACGAGCTAAAACGTAAACGCAAAAAATCACTGCGACGAATATAACACAGTTTGCTGAGCAGTTTGACAGTTTAGGCAAGTTCCCGTCCTCTTCTCTCACCCTCTCACAGGAATAAAAGCACAGAATGCGACTGACATAGGCGCCGTCCCTCAGCATGGCTAGTATAATAAGGTATTCTTCCTCGGATTCTATTCCATGCTTATCGCACGCTGGTGCGCTGACTCGGCTGCACTAGCACTGATGGAAGCGCCGGGTTGCTCCAGGCAGTGATGAAAGGCGTGAAAAATGATTAAAAGATAAAGGATATGATGTGCATGGCTCGAGGGCAGTGATTATGCCCGCAGTGATGAGAGGATGCCATAATTTTGTTTTTGTGGTTTGTCGACATCTCAGCCGGGTTTGGGAGCCAAACTTTACTTTCGCTTCTTGCCTATCCTGTGAAATATCGCCGCTATCTACCGGCAGAAAGTAGCGAAGCGTCAAAATAGAAGTTAGGAAAGCAGGTTTTGTCACGTTACGTTGCTGCATTTCCGAGTGCAGAACTCTTGAACAAGATATTACTTCAAATTTCATATTCAAAATCCTGTGAAATTTGTACCATGAATGCAAGTGGCCGTTTTCATCGAATTATTCAGCAACGAGGTGACAATGAAACAGGAAGAAAAAAAATTATTTTCAATAGTGAGCTTGTATAATACTGATCACATCGCGCTAAAAGGCACAGAAAGACGAAAACACCGACAGACGAAGCGCGCCTGTACGCGCTTCGTCTGTATGCGTTTTCGTCTTTCTGTGCCTTTTAGCGCAATGTGATCAGTATGAAGCACCAACTAGCCCCCACTCTTGCATTGTTAAGAGCTTGTATAAGAACCATTACGTAAGAACCATCAAGAAAGAGCCGTTATGAAAACGCAAGTGAGTAACCGCCTTCTACATGTCCGATATGGAGAGCAGGGAACACCAATCAAAAAAAAAACAGTCATTAGGCGCCTAAGTCTAAAAGAGTTTGTATATCTCCTCCTCACAAATTGCGCCCCACGAAGCGATGCGTGGGCTGCAAATAAAAAGAAATGCCAGGTAGAAACAACGTCCGGCGCTGCTGGGAATGCCAGTGCTTATTTCACACGTTGGCTTCAAGACCCTAAAAGGCCCGGAGTACGTAACAGAACGGACTGGAATGGGTAGGGCTATAGCACCCAGACGCTGAGGATAGACAAAAAAAAAAGGCAGAACTAAAGGAGCTGAGCCACGACTGTGTTGCCTCACTCCTGTTTCTTTCTGAATTCCTTTCGTCAGTTCATGTTTCTCTTACGTCAGCATGTCCGGTATGCCCATAAAACAAAAAAAAAGAACCTAAACCACCACTGATAGCCTTTTTTGTGCAATACATAAGGCACGCGCCCATTCCCATGCGTTTGACTGAAAAAAAAAAGAATTTGAAAAAAAAAAGGAAAACCATAACTACGAATCAACCGCCGCGGGTTGCGTATGTTTGCCTTAGCGGACCGTTTATGCCTTTGCACGTTCCAGCGTTCGCAGCACCAGCAATGTAAGTGGCTTAGCGTACTTTGAATACGCGGTTTATGACGGACGAGCCCTTTAGCCTGCAACGCAATAAAGGCGGGGAAACGCCTAGGGAAGAATAAACTGCAGAGCTAAAAAATTCCATTGCAGGGCACCTTTAACGTAACCAGCATGCTTCAATAGCCTATTTGCGTGTTCTTAGAACGGTTGCGACAGCTCTGTTAGGGGTTGCAGCACAGGTGAATAAAAAAATATATAGCCTTAAACCCAGTTGCACCATTTATTAGGGTGGCTAAACGCAGCGAGTGCTTTTCTTGACTAGTTTGAGCGACAGAATATATTTATAATTTTAAGAAAAACATGGTAGATTATTGTTCTACGAATAAAATAGAAACGCGATAGTATACGTCACAAAAATTAGACCACTTTGTAAATAATGTTTGAGGAAAAAGAACCTGAGGAAAAGAGACAGGCAGAAACTTTCACACGCACAATACCTCTCGATACTGCAGAGCGATGCAACTCTAAATGAAGTTTTACTGTATAACTGGACGCAAGTAAAGACCCAGACGAAGAGCTGTTACCGTTTTGTAGGCATTTTGTTTACCTACAGCTGCGCCTCATCTGGGAGCGGGACGCAGTATAGCGTCAACCTTTACAGACTTGTCCTTAACCTGCTCGACATGCAGTAAAGTCGAGTACGATAACTGAATTCGCGCTGGCCAGCCAATACACTTCGAAGGAATACACTTCGAAGCAGCCTGAAGTCAGCTTTCACCGTTTGGCGGGCATATTTCATCACTCGTGTATTTTGTTCTAGACCTTAGTGTTTTAGGTCGTGAACTGGCAGCAAGTATTGAGCCGTTCTCGAAACAGGCGTGTTCGTAGTCCCCAGGGGAGGATGATGTAAATGCCATTGAACTGTGGCCGTCATCGCCAGTGCTTCGTTGCTTGCCCAAAACACGCGCGCATCTCTCGACGCATCCCTCCCCGGCATATTGCTCTGTACGCGACAGTGCGGAGGTGATCCATCATGTGGCTCGTTGTCGCGATAACTTTCGTCAGCGCGCTCAGCAAAAATGTGCCTGTACTCAGCGTTCGCAACGAGGACGTTGTACTCTACTGCTATTGCATCACATCGTGTTGTTAGAGCCGTGGTGCTGCGCACCAAAATTGAGCGATTAACGATGAAATGAACCGCGACTGCTTTTGGGAGTTTCGTTCACTTTAATGCACATATTTTAGCGCGGTCAACAGCCTCGCGTAATGAAATAATGCAAAACTCGTTTCATACTGCACTTTTATTTCTACTTATTTTCTTTGGATGCACCAGTATTTTTCACTCATAATGATATTTGCCTGGCGAACAATGACCAAGTAATACCGGGTTTGGTCAGCCGTTTGGTAAGCCATTTGGTAAGCCCTTTTTTTGTAGTCTTCTTGCTATTTTCTCATTATGAACACCTTATTTTCCTTTCGGAGCGCAAGACATGTTCTGTTAGCAATTTAAACTCGATTTTTCGAGAAATATCGCCCAATCGTGCCACATACCTTTGGAGGCGTGAAAGAAAGATGCACTTTAATGTATGCAAAATAAAAGAATAATTCTCAATAGGCTGTTGATCAAACAAGCGGTTAGACTGAACGCATCAGTCTTATTACATTAACGCAACAATGCTTGCCGGCTTCTCTTTAAAGCTGGAAACTCGTATTTCGCTTGAACGCACGTTTTGCTATTTGGCCCACAAAGTCTCTCTTATTCTTGCTTTTCACACACGAGAAAGCGCATAGGTAGCTGGTGCAGACTCATAATGAATCAATTCTACTGTCTATCGTTTTTAGCAAAACCTACCCCCTGTGTTTTACTTTTCGCTCTACACAAAGTTTTTGAACGTTTGGGCGATCACAACGATGCCACTCTAAGGTGAGGTATTCAAAACACTATTCGCGAGGTGTGGGTAAAATTTCTGCGAGGCCACAAAATACTCACAATGCACTCTCGCATGCTACCTACCTGAAAAGATAACAACATGTACTCATGTCTCCATACTAACGGAGAGACCGCCAGTTACCAGGCTGAAGCCATTGTTACGGCGGATTGCAAGTACTACACTCCAGTGTGTGCAGGCTTTCTGCTGAGGGTATGTACGAAGTGGTCGCCTTTTTGGTGCAGTGGGTGCTCACGAAATTTTAGTTGTGCTACCATATGAACTTATTTCGGCACGCAGGGTGGTCTAGAACTTAAGAACAAAATGAAAATTTTTGAATCTATAGAGTGTTGCTAAATTTTGTAATATATCTTCACCTCGCTTGTGAAAAGAGAAAGCAAAGTAGTCTTTTAAAGCGAAAGCTTTACTCCTTCCGTACAAAGCTCAAGGTTATGTGGCGATGAAATTTGACCTTCAAACCAGGAGGAGCGGAGGCTTGGCTGTGACGTCATGCCACGGCACTCGCCACGCCACGCCACAGCTGCGCGCGTTGAGCCAATGGCGCTCGCTCGCCTCGCAACTATCGCATCACGTGACTCGCTGCGCCTCGCCACAGCTGCGTATGTGGAACCGACGGCACTCTCGCAACTGCTGGAAATTGCGTGACGCTCCGTTCGCTGTATAAAAGCGTATGGCGTGTGATTACCTTCACACAACGCCTTGGATGAGCAAAACGTGCCGGAACTAGTGCTTTGACGATGTATCGTCACCGTCCAAGACACACGATTGATATGCAATGAAGCTTAGTCAAAGGTAACTCATGTCTAACCATGCTTAAAACAACTTTCACTCCGTCTTACTACGTTCAGCCGGGTTGAACCAGAGCTAATTTTTAATGAACATAACGACCGCAGAGTTATATGCGCGGCACGAAGCGGAGCTAGTGTTTCATTCCAGACACTAAAAATTCGAGTGTGATAATAATGCCACTTATTTTACCAAGTTTTTATCAACTTGCGAAGCAAAACAAGCCACGCGGCCCGGTCCAGAGCTCTGTGTATTTTCTAGAAATGTTGTAAATGGACACTATCACAAAGAAGAAAATAACTGTTTCAGGGAGACGCCTTTGATAGAAAGCAGAGACAAGCGTTAAATATCAAAAAGCGAAAAGAAAACAAAAAAAGGTAAGGTCAAACGACCATGTTATTTGACCAAGAAACTATGTGACTGCGCATTGAGAAAGACGAGGTAACCAAGTGCGTGCTTTCTATCGAAGGAACGTGGTGAAATTGAGTGGCAGCTTCGTGCGATCATTCGTTTCTATTTCATTCCATGCACATTTTTTACAGATACGTGAAAACTCGCATGTGTATTTTTTTCATCGTGTAGTCGAATGTGTTATTTTCAATCTCAACTGACACGCAAATCAACCGAAATATTTGACAGCGGGCTTTTCAAAAGTTTACCAAAAATGCCGCTGGCGGAGGGGACCCTAATCTGTTCGGCACTTTTATAAGTGAATCTTTCTTTCTCTTTCTTTAACTTTTTTGGCCGAAGGGTGGTGTCAAATCCATCGCTCGATTTGCACGCCAGTGTAGCTTTTTTGCCCTCATAAAGACGCAAATAGAGGGGGTCCTCCAAGCAATAGACGCGCAATCGTCCCTCGGCTCGACCGATCCATCATCCACGGTTGGGCTCTCGCGCCTCCTTCGCTCCTTGCACTGGCTCTTCCTCTCGGAGGCAGATCACTTCTTCTACACAAGCCATCCGACGCTCTCTATTACCACAGATTTCCTCAAAGTTCAGCTTTGAAGAAAAAAAAAACAGAAAAGAAAAAATATAGCAAAAGCCTTGTCGTTCAACTCATAGTGCTTTAGACCCCATGAACCAAGAACACTTCGATATCATCTCACTAAAGACGGCGACCGTAAATATCAGCCTTAACTGAACCTGGTATCGATTATAAAGTCTCTATAAAAAAATAAGGTGGTTAATTTCAACTATACGCTTCATACACGAGAGGTGGCGAAGCAGAAGGTCCCAGTTTCGAGGTGGGGATATTCATCAGGTGCCTACTTTTGGTTGCTTTACTCTTACTGAGGAAGATACCGGTTTATGAATAATGTTAATCAAGAAGAAAAAGAAAGAGCTTTGAAAACAAAGCCACGTCGCAAAATTAGTGGAGATGAGTTCAACTCAGCTACCGAAGGTATGATAATTATGGTTGTACTAATGAGGGTTCATTCACTTGAATAAATTGCATTTAATCCAGCCTGTAGATTTGTCAGACAGTGCATGTCTGGGTAGATCAGTGAAATGACATCTCAAATCTTATAACGAACGACATAACATAACAAAAATACAAGCACCATCGCGAAGAGGAAAACGTTACGGCCAGAACAAGAACAGGAACACATTATCTGCCGGAGAAGAAATACAAGCTGTGCCTACCAACCCTTCTACAGAGCGGTATCTGCGCCATCAAAGTGAAAATCATATGCAGTAATTAAAGCCAGACCATCTATTACTTAATACTTGGTCTGGCTTTAATTAATCTTTTCATTTCAACTGTCTTGGTAATTCATTCGACGCTGACAGTGCGTACCAATAGATCCATATAAGGACTCACCAACAGATTCATAATTTTCATTGAGGAAAGCGTCGGAAGGTGCCAAAATTCTGTAATTGGAACAAAATACAAATTCAGGGAAGTGTATCAGCAAGGAAAAGTTACGTAATACCTCGGATAAAAGTCAAACATCCTCATCTGTTGATCTAGTGCTCCTTAGTGCTCCAGTAGTGCAACTCTTTAGTGCCTTCCCCACGTTTAGGCTTTGAGTATTTGTCACCTGTGCCTAATGTGTGGCAGCATAGTGGCACAATATATGATTGAATCTGTTTAATTGCTCTTATTGACGTCATGCAAGTGCAACATCAGGACGAAATAGGTATATGCAATAGCTAGCAAATCCATGTCAAGGGCTTCGCTTGAAATTTAAGAACATAGGACCTCCAAAGTTTGTTAAAATCAGTGTTCCGTACCTCCTGGTCGTCTAGATGGCATCGACGCAATCGAAATCCGCCATGATACTCCTATTTCCTGCGTGCTCTGACGGTTTGGCATCGCAAAATACCCTTTTAGAAAGCCGTGATCGCGTATTTATCTTGATTTAAGCAGATATATTTGTCCTTGACGATTCTATCTGCTCAATTTCGCATAGACTCAATTGGCAAGTTTTCATTGGATTTTATTCTTTCTTCAGGGTACTAAATGAACATATGCTTTACCCAACATAGATATATAAGCATACACCTAAAATATTTTGTTTCCACAAAAACCCTCAGCTAAGACTTGTCTCGCTGCCTTGCAGCGTTGCAGAGCCACCTTTCAGGAAAGCAAGGCGTACACATGGCCGCAACACTCAGGAGAACCTGGCGTCAATTAACTTTTCGCCCACTTGGCCCGCAGTTGGAGATTCCCTGTGAGCTGCGGAGCTCTTGGCCAACCTCTTGGTTCTCGCGTACCGCCCCGAGACGTCCCTGGAGTAACCGGTGTGCGCAAGTTCTTGCCTCCCCAATTACGTCGCGCCAGAGGGCGTAATGCTCGGTTTTGGCCGCCTGGTTGGCCTAGTCCTCTCGCTAATTGGATTAGCGCGATTGTGTGCACTCTTGACGGAGCAGCCACAGCACGAGATGGACGGTTTGGTGTTGCCTAAAAGCACGCGGGGTGCTTTTGTTTTTATTCTAAGTGTTAGTGCTCATACCAGGAGATCAGCGCCGGTCATTCATTCTTTGAAGGCACAAATTTCGAAAAACGACTTGGACTGCTCAATCCAAGGATGAAGAAACTGGGTTTCCGTAAAGACGTTACTGGTATTTTTTAGCATCCATATGTGGACGACACTTCGCTTGCCTACTTACAAGAGTGTCATCTAATGTTTTATGATTTTCTGGAGGTTTAACGTTCCAAAGTGACTCAGGCTGTGAGAGACGCCGTAGGCTGTTCATACTTACGAAACTGCAGATAACGAAGAGGCACATGGTGGCTGCGGTGACGAAAGTAGCAATTTTAAAAATGATTTACCCAGAAACAATGCCCCACATAGTTGTGCCGGTAGAAAAATAACAAACATCTTTGATTTCTTCGCTAAGGAATAATGGATTTTATGCGTTTATGGGGGTTTCACGTCCCAAAGCAACTCAGGCTATGAGGGACGTCGTAGTGAAGAGGTCCGGAAATATCGACCACCTGGTGTTATTTAATGTGCACTGACACTGACACTGCAGAGTATACGGGCCCCTAGAATTTCGCCTCCATCAAAATTCGACCACCGCGGCTCGGTTCGAACCCGTGTTTTTTGGTTCAGCAGCCGAGCACCATAACCACTGAGTCACCGTGGAGGGTAATGTCATCTAATCATGAGAGCTTTCTCTGGAATCCCTTATTCGATTAATACTGAATAAGCACTCAAGATGTTAGTAATGGTACCACCTCAGAGAAACTTACGCTATTCTGGAACATATATTTACCGCCCCAACTCAGATGAAGTGCTGCTTTGAAAAGCAAAACCAATGCAATTATTAGACGGGTGTGTTGCACAGCTTTAAATTGGATATCATTGCTCCCATTTTCATTTCGGCGCCCCTTAACGGTGTTGAAAAAGTGCAGCTTAAACTGCATTTAAATTGAGCATTTAAAATAAGATAATTTAAATGATTTAAATTGAATTAAACTGCATTTTGGTAGTTTGATAACGTTATCCCGCTTCCTTGCTGTCTGATAGTTTTTTCGACATTTGCTACTCCCGCCCGTCTAACCGAATTACACTCGTCGTAAAGATGGTTTCTGATTGTAGCAGGCTGAAATTAAAGTGTGCATGAACCGTTATATAATTGAAGTTTGCGCCAATCTATTAACCTACCTAAGAATGTCGTGTGGACAGTGTAGTAGACAAGCGGACTTACTGGTTTATTTTTAGAATAAATAGCCATTGACAATTTATCCATAAATTAGGTTTGCTTTTTTTTCTTGAACAGCACTGAGTTATTTTGATTACTATGTACTCCCTAGACGAACATAACAATGGCGTTCACACAGACGAGGAGTTCGATGCTGATATAAAAAGCAGCTACACATCGGGGGGGGGGGGGGGGGGGGGGGGGGCTCGGCGGCTTTGGCTCGGTTGCTGATCACAAGGTGCCGGTATCAAATCTCTGCCACGACGGCCGCATATTGTTAGAGGCTGGATGTGGGCTGTACCATGCCAGCGCGCGCTAAAGAGCTCCAGGTGGTCTAAATTATTCCGGAGTCTTCCACTGTGGCGTTTATAATAGCTCATGTGTCGCTTACCGTTATTAAATTCCACATATTAATACCGATAAGAAAATCCCATAACCATGTGGGCCGGCCTTCAACAGCTTGCTCCTGTGACAAAAAAAAAACAAGAATATAAATTTATAGCGTCCTTAACCTTATTGACGAAGAAAAGCACATGTAAAAACTTGGCCTTTTATCATTTTTCATAAGACAATGTGATATATAAAAATATTTGCTTGATAAAAGGGAAAGAAAAGTAACTGCTAATGAAGACGTATTATTTTCTTCAATAAAGAGAGTACTGTCCTCAATGAGAAACACCCCACAAAGTTCGCACGACACTAATGCAACAAAACTAAGTACATGTCTGTCATCCATATTATAGATGATTATCAATGTAGTTCAGTCTTTCTTTGCAAAAAATTTAACAACCTAAGTTGCTAGCAGAACTAATGATAATGCTGTAGCTTGTGACTCCTATAAGCTGCCAACTTTTGCTATAGAGTGATACAAGCAAGACATACTGCGAACTTTTACCCTAGATTTTCCAAGTGCTGCAGGTGTATCCGTGTCCGCGTTCTTAAAATGCGAGAGTCAACGCTTTCTGCATTCTTTCACAGAGGCGCTCCTTGCCAGCATCTCACGAAACCTTTATTTGCTTTCCCCTCGTGCTACGGTGTGTCCCGCTCAAGAGTCCAAAGTAGGCGCTGGAGAAAATCACGGATGAGCGCAGTCATAAGGTAAAAAGAGGCCCAGCCAAACAATGCATGAAAAGCTGAAATCTGTCACAAGAACCGAGCGTCGGATAAGCGGCAGGCGTAAACAGCGCAAGGAAAGACAATACTGACAAGCGAAGTGGCTCCCTTCTTGTCCGGCCTGTTCTCTTAAATCTGCAATTCGGTATGTTTCCACGGAGCACGATGCGTGAGAGGAAACATGATGCAGATGTATTTGAGGCGACAGAAAACCGACTGATTGAAGACGACGCGCAAAAGGGTTTCTTGCTTCTGTCTGTCATGTAAGAACAATGCGCGGGAATGTTTTTGTCTCGGTGGAAAAGAGGTTCCACGTAGGATGAATGAGATACAGAAATCGTCCGTGTTGTTGTTCCATCGGTCGAGTGTTTTGAGCACATGTAAGTTGCGTTTCTATTTGGAGGTAATTATGTACTATTTAAGCTAATTCATGCAGCACCTGTCTTTTGTTAGAGACTGCCCTGATTGACAGATTGTGACTGTGTTTTTCGTTTCTTCTCTCTTCCCTTTTTAATCCCCTCATTCCCTTCCCCAGTGCAGGGTAGCCAACCGGAAACCTTTCCGGTTAACATCCCTGCCTTTCCCTCTCTCTGTATCCCTCTCTCTCGTTTATTTATCTTGAAATTATTCAACTTCAAATTTCCCCCTCACTGCCTTCGGTTTCCACGGGTGCTGGATTTTGGAGAAACATATTGTAATGAGGCTTGCATTTGTCTTCCCTTGTGTGCTCAATATCTTCACGACAGTCTCGTTTCTGGCAGTACTGATGCCATCTTAACGTCAAAATGAAGGCATATTGATTCACAGACGAAAACAAGTCTTCTGTTCGAAACATTGGCTATCAGACAAAGGCTCCTTCTCGACCCTTGGCCATTTTCTTTTTTGTAGGATTCATAAGTATCATACGAGTCGGAGGGCTCGCGGACAGCTGTTTGCTCTCCCCGCTCATTCAGGTTCTACGCGGCTTTTCCGGTGTGACAGGAACGGCCGTCATTATGGTGAGAAGTGGCGCTGCTGAACACTCTCAAGTTTTGTCCACACGCAACGCAAATGCACTCCATGTTAAAAGACAACAGCCGCCGGCATAGCAAAGTTGTTAAAAGACCGTACGCGACATTCGGACGTCGTGGGCTCGGATCCCACCAGTAGCAAGTCGTTTCCTTTTATTCTGTTTTTGGCGAAATATTTTAAGGTAAAACGAGTTTACACTACTAATTTCCCACTATAATCCAAATAAATATTAAAAAAAGATGTTTTCCTATGCTTTCTTTGATTTCAATGAACACTAAGTTCTTTGATTTTTATATGTTAACAAGCACCTCATTTCCCTGCACTAATTCTGAAAGTAACGTTGAGCTAGAGTGGGGTGCAAGGTCCTATTTCCATCTGCGGTCAGGTGAAGAACCACGTTTCTGACGACAAACTCTCGGAAGCTCTCGTTTTCAGAGTGTCTTATTTTCCTTTTAGAACACGCGCAGTCCCTGAAGGAAAATAATAATAAAAAAAACCTTTGAAGGATGAGCAGAGGTTTCTCAGCCGGTCACTAAATCCGTACACACACACATGCCCGCTACTAGCGCTGTTCAAACGAAAAAATAGCAGTAAGAGACAGACTTCGGGAAACCAAAAGATGAAGACCTGTTTGCTCGCCAAACGCAAGACCTCGGTCGGGGTCTTCACGCAGCTTTTTGTGAGCCCCCACCGTCATCGGAGGACATCAAAGTCGTTTATAGGAGCCGCACAGTCCTCATCTCACCAGAGCCCTCGCCTTCCCCTTCTGGACGCTGGTTCTCAATTCTTTTTCTATTTTTATCGTGACGCTCCGGGGTTCATTCGCTGTGGTGTAATCTCGACCACACACCTCCCCCGTTTCGTCTTGGTTGCCCGCACCGTTGCCTCGGATGAAGTGAGTTGTTTGTGGACTGAGAGCTGAGCTGAACTTGGCAAGAACGGGATTAAAGGATTCCACAGGCAGAGCATACATGCCGTCGTGCTATCATCCGAGAGACTTGCATGTCTAAACGAAGATGAAAAAAGGCAGGCACGGTTGGCGGCTGCTTTTAAGGTGCAGGCTACTGGTACGTTAGGGTTACGCTTCCAGCGGAAGGAAACTCTTCGGTTCTGTCGCGGTAACCTGTCGCAGCGTATAATAATTATACTCTGCTGGTTACCACTAGTTTTTGTATCATTATGAAATGTGCAGATGAGAACTAGAGGTACTCGCCGTGGTGGCTTAGTAGTTAGGGCGCTTGGCTACTGAGCCGGAGCTCCCGGGTTCGAACCAGGCCACGGCGACCGCGTTTCAATGGAGGTGAAACGCAAAAGGCACCCGAGTGCTGTGCGATGTCACTGCACGTTAAATATCACCAGGTGGTCGAAATTATGATGATGATGATGATGATGATGTACTCAGGCTTAATGGCACATACCCACGGCGGGGGATTGGCCAGGGTGCATAGCGGATTCCGGAGCCGTCCACTACAGCACCTCTTTCTCTCCTTTTTCTTTCATTCCCTCCTTTATCCCGTCCCTTACGGCGTGGTTCTGCTGTTCACCGAGATGTGAGACAGGTACTGCACCATTTATTTTCCTTAAAAATAAACCATTTTCAACAAAAGGTCTATTAAGTTAAGCGTATTAGCATCGGCAGAGTTTATGATGCCTTACCAGAGTGCATTAGAGGAACACTGGAAGGTGTACCCACAGTACGACTTAAGAATTTTAGGTATCAGTGGAGCATCTGTTGTTGGTTAAACTGCTGTGGGTCATGCACACTGGAACAATAAGATAGATCGCTGAACAAGGGTGGTCCACGCGGTGAGCAAGCTGTGCGCATTTCGCGCCCCTTTAGGCAGATGGAGCCACTGAAACAGGCTTTTTTTGACACCGTGGTTTTCAGAGCGTGCGCTTCACATGATCTGAACAGCGTCAATAAAACAGGTGAATTTGGTTCCTCCGCCCACTAAAACGAAACGACAGGCATGACTTCAAACTTTCAGGCACTTAATAAGCTTGTGTGTTGAGGAATTATGCATGCGTTGTGAGCGTTATTCTGCACTGGTCCTTATTGACAGGAGCATGTAAGCTTACGGTGAATACTGGCCCCTGCACCATCGTGTCTCTAAATATGTCTTGTGAAATGTCTGTGGATGATGCATCTCTGCCTAGCTTGAGCGATTGAGCCAAACATCGAGCCCAGATTTGGGGAATATGATCACGGGAATCAGCATTGAAGCTTGTCCTAATTTGGCGGTATGTTTTATCAGCAAGCAAGAAATCATCTGATAGCGTAAAAAAAATCTTAACGTAGTGTGGTTTTACAAAGCCAGCGTATTTATGACATTGAGTTTAGGCCAAAACTTGTTTTAGTACAACTGAAATTGTAATCTTAGTATCTGCATCATAGAAGTCGAAAAGAATCATGTATGCAGCCTACAATCATTGCTGCTGCACATATGAGGTTAGACACGTGCGCTTATAAATTCCCAGCTTATCACAATAGAATAGGGTGGTCTAGTGTTTGGATCCGCAGGGGTTGCCATCAAAAGCAAGTTTCAAGCGTTAGACCATCAGAGCAGGTGCGCCTTTTCCCGTTGAAACTCAGCAATCTCCATATCTGGTGGCCTTGAATAAACACTAAACGGGTAACATAATGCAAAGTTGTGGAGACAGGACACAGACGACTGCTGATCTTGAGTACCATGTTGAAATAATTAAAAAAAATAAAATTCGATTTCGAATAAAATTTGAATAACATTCGAAAATGTCTTAGTAGGTACGTTACTCTTAGTAATAAAAAGAATGTTAAGACACGGCTTTCAGTAGGCTGCTGAAATAATAAAGTAACTTGTGATGTTTATCACAAGGTATACCATTTTTTTGCTTGCACATTAAACCTGTACAGTGACGAAGCAAGATCCTTATTGTCTGCTTTAATGCAGCTCTGGGACTTTTCGGATTACCTGCGAAAAGAGCTTGAAGAAATGAGTTGAACCGGATCTCAACCGAAGAACTGCTTTGTCAGGTGCCTTTCACAACCGTATTATTTGCGGATGAGTGATTGGAGCTCACTCTCTCGTCACCTTTGGAGCTGAGCAGACTAAAAGCTCCGCTGCAGAAATGTATATCCCGTCGTGTAGTGGGACACTTAATTTTCATTTAAAAGTCGTGTAAGCACGGCTATGCAAAAACTTACGCATAAACAGCTCAAGAGCACGCTTTGTGAGAACTGCGAGCAGTGGTATGGTAGGCCCCCCGCTAATTTCATGCCATCTGTCGGCGAGTAGTCGAAAAGCGCACATCCGGCGCGACACGCCCTCTTCATCTCAAGCACGCCTCTCTGACATCACTCCCATTCTTTCACCGCAGGGTCACGCAAGCAAGACACACTTTCACAGTGCCTTGAGGCAAATTTTTAATTTCGAATGAAATCACACTGTTTGTGATGGCTTGCAATGATTTATTCTTTTCCCGGTAGAATAGCTCTAAACTCCCTTTTCGGCGGTTTTGTTCCATTTCACAAAAATGCCATCTCTCAGGCACCGCGTCATAAATTAAAAGCCGAGCTTTTTGGCTTTAGCAAGCAAAAAAAAATGTACATTGTTTCCTCAGTGCAACAAAAATGATGAGTGCATGGCATTGCGAAGGTTATCTGCACAAACATACGTTGCCTTTAGCGTACCTGCACGCAAATGCATTGCATCGTATGAAAAATTTATTGGAAGCTTAAAAGAGTACAAGAAATAACAAGACTTGCAGCAATACCTGGAGCACATCCAAAGCGAAGTAATATTTTTTTATGAAGCGCGGAATAATTGCCCACACATGTTTTGCAGTGTTAGCTAAGTAGAGGAGAAAAAAAGTGTTTATGAATGGCAGCGAAGATATATAAATTAACACGTCCTAAAAGTAATCAAAGCTATTTATTATTCGATGAGTCTTATAAAGCAAGGCTTCTCGTGAATGCAACTGTACATGCGTCACGCGTACGAACGTGACCGATCATAGATACATATTCAGCAATGGACAGTTTTCAAGCTAACCTGAGGCAACATGGTCGGTCAGAGACAACAGAACCTTAACGACTATTTTTTAGCCAGAAATAGGCATTAAAATGAATACAAGTCATGCATGTGCTCCAACAAAAAAACTACACACGTTTAAGTATGCCTGTATAAAAGAATTACAGCGTTTCGGACTCCATGTTCGTTTGGTGTTGGTGACATGTGCCCATTAAGCAGTACCGCCATTACGCGAGAGCTACCAGACATCGGGTTCTTTCGCAAAGATAACTCTGCAATGCTAATAGTTTAAGCTTAAAAGAAAACACGGGAAGAAATTTTACATGATCACGGCAAAAGCGTGCCGGAAAAGAGGTAATGAAGCCCTCATTCCGTTTATTTTTCAGCATTTTTTTTCTTGTTTTTATGCTTAAACCTGCGTTCTCATTTCCTTTCTTCTCTTTAGTAGAAAGTTGAATATGTTGCAGGAAAAAAGAAAAGAAAGGATCTTAAATCTGTCTGCCTAGTTAGTGATGAGCGTTTCCTCGATGCTCAAACATTTAACCAACCTAACGAGACTGCGGAGCTTGGCATCAGTGTAGGGTAGCAAATGGATACTGGTGGAAACGACGTTCCCAGGCGGGCCAGCTGTAACGCAGCTGGAATGAAGAGTCTCACGGCTGCTGCGTAGGAATGTGAAAGAGGATGAGGCAGATTATGAAGGAATGAAGTAATAACCTTACGGGAAATGAAACTTCCATTTCAGCAGTTTAACGAAGAACAAAAATTACTTCTTTAGGAAATGGACTACGCTGCCACCGCAGCTGCCGCGTGGCGAAAAGAGGTGAAAACGTTATTGCCTCGAGCAGTAAGGTCGCGTGGTAACTGTGTAAATGGAGGAGGAGGTATCATGAACTATTTTGTTTGTTGAGCCATTTCAGAAAAGGCAACATGATTTAATATCGCTTCGTTTCACTGCCACTGAGGGCAAGTTCGCAAGTCGCACGTGCGCATACAAGGTGTCCGGACGACTGCGCAATACAGAGAAGTCGTTATGGCCGTAATTTCACAGACAGGGCTGTGTGCAAAAATACTAGGCTGACAATTTTCGTTTTGCACCGAACTCTCAGCCTAACAGACTTATATATATGTGTCCGCTTGTCTACTGTCAGTAAAGATGACCACCGAGAACCTGACGTTATTTGCTTTCGAGATCAAAGAAAAGTTCGAGATAGTTAAAAGAAGTCTTAGAATCTCCGATGGCGCTAAACGTCAACAAGCCCAGTTCATAAGAGCACACCGTTGCTGGAACGCTTGAGAGGAATAAAAAGGTTTGAGCGCGCCTGGAGAAGTCAGAAGAAGGCAGCAGAGCGTTATACTCGCTAGAACCACTCTGTGGAATTTAACTGAAGCGCCTATGACATCAGCTCGCACGTGCACGCAGTGAACCATCGCGATAAGCCAAATATTTCAGCGGCAATAAGAAGATATAAGAAAAAAGAAGAAGTAAATCTGATTTGCCGGCCAAGAGACAAATCATGTAGGTCGCCCGCACAAAGAAAACAATGTATCGGGTGAAAACTGTCCTGTTCTTTATCACATTTCTCTATCACACACGTCAAGTGCCTAAAACAAAGAAATATGAGGAAAAAAAGTAACGAGAAAAAAGTCTAACAAGAAGCGATGTCTGCTTTCAGCTAAGCATGACACTGTTTATGTTGAAGTGAGGAACGAGTCGGATTGTTAATTTAAAATCTGATATGTTAGATGCTGACTCCAAGCTTCTTGGACGCAGAAAAGAGGGAGTAAAATACAGACATCTTTGCAGCAGAGCCGTGCAGCCTATCTCATTTATAAGCAGCAACTATGCAAAGTGAATAATTTTGCGTCTTTTTGCCTAATGGCTTTGTGAAGAACCTGCGAGGGTCCCGGCTTTGTCAATAGCAGAGCAAAACTGCGACTGCATTAAGAATAATTTATAACGATGATGGTTTAAACGGCATATTGTAGTCGTGTGTATGCTTTCGTGTTATTGGTTCCATCTTAATCAGTAAAACAAACTCTTAAGACAAACGTTGTGATGGTCGACGTACACACATTTACACAGGTTGTGTTTGCATGCTGATTACGGTAGTCAAGCAGCGCCGAGAGCGAGAGAGGAAGATATTTGATACGCCCCAGTAACCCCTTAGCGGGCCATTTTTCTACTAAAGCCGTGCCAGTCTTTTATTTAAAATATAGTATTTATGGTTTATCGAAATCACTGTGCACACCATAATGTTTCTACTGCGCTAGCACTTGTGGTGGCAATTACGCATTTAACCTTTGTGTGTTCGCTTATCGGAAGCCTGGTCTCATGGCAGGCGGCCCACTACCACGGTGGGCAGGTTGTGGGAACCTGTCCTCCGGGTGGAACATGTGCTACTTAGGCCAGGTGGAATATATGTTAGCATTTTGCAAAACTACGCGAATCGGCCGGCAAGTTTGTTTCAAAAGAACAGTGTTTGTTTGGTAAATTTTAGTTCCTTTAAAATATATGTATTACAGAGTAACAACAAAACAGAAAGGACTGCAACAACGAGAATTCGAATTCTGCTATTATAACTTGTGATGAGTGTGCTAGTGTTCAAGGCAAAGAATCGCGCACAAAGATTTCTCCCACCATCTGCACCATGTGCGCTTTTCCTTCCGGACACATTTTTCATCACTGTCACCCTTCAGAAAGCATCCATCTTTTTCACCCTCTGATGCACAGTCAAGAAACGTCATCGTCAGTCGTAATCTTCACTCGAAAAACAAAATATATTAAAAATATTCTTCCTCGCTGTCACTGCAATCTGGTGCATCGTCGCTTTCGTGTTCCACTGTGTTCTTGTGCGCAGTGCAAAAGACCAAATCACAAAGCGGAGCGAAAAAAAAAACCCCTTTAGTACCCGCGCCGCCATCTGTTGGCGAAGCTAAAAAGCGGCGTACGATGAGCCCAACTCCCTTTAAAACAGGCACAGAGTATCAGGAAACAGACGACAAGTTGGACGTTTAATAAGCCCTAATGGACTGTAGGCTTAAGATGGGCCAAGATCGTCAAAGTCCGCTAGGTGGCTGATTCATCTGTTTGAACCCACCGACATTTTCTGAATGACGGAAGCGCTCAGAAAAAGACTGAAACCAGCCACTCGGCATTCTGAACAAATCGGGTTTTACAAAAGCAGATGCAAAGAAAGTAAACAAGCATGGCAGAAAAACTTCTTACGTGAAAAGCGGTGTGTGGCACTGAAACTTGGGCGTTTTCTGAAGCATCCCTAAAAGTTAACTTCTACCCGCCGCAACAAAAGGCCTTAAAAAAATAGAATAAAATATGCCACAAGGACACACACTAGGCATCCAGTGACGTGAAGGGAATTTGATGCATCGTAAAATTACCTAACAAACTATGTATTTCAGGTTATGCGTGATGCCACCATGCACCTATGAGAGAGGATAACAAGAGTTTTGGTCTGACATCCAATCAGCAAGCCTCAATAAATAAACAGAATTCCAACATAAAGGTAGCGTGCGTGAAGCACTTTCTACATGTAAAATTCTGTCATCCCTGTCTCTGCATTCTTTCATTACTAATTCTTATTGCGAACAAATAGATCAATGACGGCGCATATGGGCTTTGTTGACACGTCTGCAATTTATTCTTTTTTTTTTTTTTGCAAGCGCCCGTCACATACGAAAGACTATTTTCGAAGACTTTGTGGAGGTAATTATGACCATAATCGGTTTTTTGCTGAACTGCCCCGGTGTCGCGCGCGCGTTCCGCTTTCCCGAGTTCCAGGGTGCAGCAAAGCTGGCTTATCCACACAAGGTGGGTTAGTGCCGCTCGGCATCCTTTACAGGGGCACAGCCAGAGAGAAACGATCCGCTCTGTGCTTTGGCTCCCACGGCTTTGGAGGGGGAGGTGGTAATTCGACACACGCTAGGATTTGTGCCGCCGTTGCGCAAAAACTTGCTGGGTCACGTGACCAGTTTAAGCGCTGCGATGTAAGCCGCTGCGTATCGCGCAGCTTGGGTTGAGCTTCACCGATGGATCATGTAGTAGCTCATCGCTGTCCGGCCCCTTTTGGCTTCGTGGATTAATCGTACTGTATCGTTCGTTGTCTTTTTCGAGCATGATTATCATGTCCTTCAGTCACTTTGCATGCTCGGATTTATTGAGGTAACTTCGGCCGTAGCAGCCTAGAAACTACGTTGATGTAGCTTCTGTCGCATCGCATCGCACGCATCTCATGGCCACAAGTGCTTGAGATCGATTGATAACTTATTGCGAGACCAAGCGGAGGAACATAGACAATTGATATTGTCGATTCTTGAAGCCCTCAGCACAGAAATACTTGACTAGGAGGAATTTCAAGAAAGACAGAGAATGGCTATCGAGCACATTAGATGTAAAGTTATGAAAAATGGGTAAAAGAACAGCACAAGAAAAGAGGGCAACATGCATCGCAAGAGGAAAAAAATTACCGGTCAGAGCAGTTGGTAAAACAGTGACTTCTGCGTCTCATTCATTATTTCAGAAGCGTTATTTCTCTGTCCCAAAAAACTGCAGCGGAAAGCAATAATCCCGCTATGATAAAAGCCTGAGCAACTCTGCAAGAACCAAGCCTATAGAAGGAGTTATCAGATGCGAAGAACTGAAAGGTAAAAGCAGCCGTTTATTTCAAACTAGTAATAAAGAAAAGCGCGACGCCAATGAACGCCGAGCTTCAAGTAAAGCATTATTGTAAAAAATTATGAAACTAAGCCAATAAGAAAAACGCCAGGTCCAATTACTGAGTAAAGTCAAGTCTTCCAGCCACTTAAACATGAATTTTATGCTCAACTACCGGGCGCCACGTGCTTGATAAACAGCAAGCTGCGTTAAGTTGATTTAGAAGGAAAATATCATATGGAGACAGGGGAGCAGGATTTGTTTTTTTTTAGTTGAATAGAATGGTTTTTTTGAACGTGCTTTTTGTATCATATTGACGAAGAGGGATTTTATTAGATATAAAGTGCGTTCAAAGGTTGACCGATAATTGCATCTCGTGTGGAGAAATCCTGCTTTCACCAGAAGGTTAATACTATTTTGCCCGAACAAATACGAAATACGAGCAAAATGACTAACTGATTTATTATATTGGTGAAGAAAGTGATAAGTGAACAGTAATTAAGCGGAGTAACACTCAAGTTTGTTACCCTTGCAAGTTAAACTGCACAAGAGGTCAGCTCTGGTGTCTAATTAGTTACTACGTTAATGACATCTTTTATTCATGATTGTTGGCGTCTTCTTGCAAAACCAGACTGTTGTATGAATAGTCACGTGCGGAAAGACACAAAATGTTCACCATTTGTAAGGTTATCATAGTTTTTTTTTCCTGCGTTCCTCATTGGAGATTTTTGAACTCTTCACCCTTTTTTCTACTTTCTTGCCTCCAAGCAGTTCTTTCTTGTTCTCCTGCTTTCGCTGAGATAAGTGCTGCTGGCGGTCACCGAAATGCTTCTGAATTAACTTTCATGCTCAGCTTCGTCTTTTCTTTATTTTTCTTGCCTTTTCTGTGGTTCTAAGTACTGTGCAGATTGTCGCGTTTATCCCCACTTACCTCTCATGGGGAGAATGGAGTACAGAAATAAAAAGTAAAAAAGATAAGAAAGTTACAGGGGGTCACAGACCAATGCTGCATTCAAGTGATTGTCAATTCGAGGAGAAATAAAACTCGTATACATATACCACTAATTTTTTCCGGTTCTGTAGAAGCGGCGGCCAAAGAGAATTGCGCTGAAAATACGGACAAAAAGCGAGCCAGTTTGCCGCACGACAATTTGAGAAGTTGATTGAATCCCAAGTGAGAATCCTTCTCTTCTTACTCTCACTCAGCACCTGCCAATCGTCCGGCACAGAACATCCGGACTGCACCGGAAAGCACGCGCGAGGGCGTCGCGCAGACACTTCCTGTAGATGACGAAGACGGTTCACACGAGGAATCCTGGACAAGTTGCTGCTTGAACTGAAGTCTAATCCCGCCTTTTTCATACTAACGGGTCCTTCCAACACTAGCTTGCGCGTGCTCCACCGTGAGACTTCGTTCCGAGCTTGGTCTGGTCTCGTGCGTTATTCAGAGTTCACCACTTTAAAGGTAAAAAAAAAATGCAAAGTGAAAAGTAGCTTTATGCATATGAGACAGCAGAAGGTGAGAATGCGAATGGCATGGAATGAGACCCCAATTGTTTTCGACACAAGTTTGATTCTCTTATAAGGAATGACAAAAGACCCCTCCGAGCGAATGATACAGAGCCTCGCATTCGATTATATTCGTTTAAATGGAGGGAATCAGGGAGGTGTTGTTGTCTTTGCTTATCTTTTATTCGTTGAAGGTTGGTGACAACAATAAACTACGCACCTACCGCTGACGCCTGTTATCTGGAAGAAAATCAGGAGACACTCAAGACGGGTGAGAAAAAAATTAGGTTCTAGACTATTGTAGGATCCAGTGTTAAAAAATAAATGTATGCATGGAGTCAAGGGGGCGCTGGACCAGCTTTTATGTGGCTTTGACAGCCAAATATATTTTCATTGAGTACTTGTCCTTCACTGGAAGAGAAAAATAGTTGAAAGCCACCGTTAAATTTGTGCGATACACATGAAAAACGCAGCACCAGAGAGGTAGGCTTAGCGGCGAATGTTGCAACAATGCCACCGCAACCACCACCATCCTAGAGTCCTGCAAAAATCTTTGGCAGAGAAGCACCAAAAACATGGATGTTCAAGGGCCATTCTTCTAGTGAAATTATAGTCACCTTACTTTGAAGTTAACAACAGTAACAAGATTAACAACATAGCAAGAACAGTCGTCCGCTCACACCAGTTCTGAAGTGAAAAATAAATGAATGAAAATTTTTGGGAGTATTCTGCACCGAGAACATAGAATTGTTAATTGAATTTTCTCTCAAGCTAAAGAATTTATTTTCGACTCATAGCATAGAAGATGTTTTCTGCAGTAGGGCGCCAAAAAGGGGAAAACTGGTAACCAAAGCGATGTGTTCAGCCCGAACCGTTGCTCCTTGTGAGGTTCTGACATTTTCGGCGACAAAGGTTGGACAAAACACTAAGAAGAGACGCAGCCTCAACAGTTATACCCTATCTGGCTGCACTATAACACCGGAAGTAAAGATCAGAAGATGCGGGGCTATATTGCAGCGATGTTGAGGAAGAAACAAAGGAGCTGCTTGGTAGTAGTAAAGAAAGAAAAGCCGCATAAAGATAGGGTAAAGTAACGCAATGAAGATAAGAAAATGCGAAACAGTTTCATGAATGGTCACGACGGGCGCTTCAGCAGGTGATGCGTGTCAATGCCAGGGTAAGTAGCGAAACAGCAACAATGCAATGTTCTGGAGGTTCACAAACAAAGCTGTGGCATACCAAGCACGACAGTAGCTCCTTCGGGAAGAAAATTGCGCTTGGATTGCCTCGTATGGAGAGCCTCTGGTAGGCGGAACCGACGAGCAATTCCATCCTAAACGAGGAAGGACGCCATTGCATTCCCCTGGGGATGGCAATGCCACGGGACAAGCTTCGCCGACATCCTCTCCTTGATAGCAGAGAGTGAGGTCGAGCAAATGCAGATGCCCACTGACCACGCCACAGTCATGCTACCAGTTCGGTTGAGTATGGACTCCTTCGTCTCCTTTTCATCTCTTCTGTGTTTGCATTTTTGGCCACGGGAAATATGGTATGAAATCCTTAAAGTTCCATCTACCAGCTGAAACAATTGAAGGATACACTTAAGCTCCGCCTTAATGGTATGACGCGAACGCGTAATGGGTCAGTTCTCATATATCCAGAAGGTGATTCTCTACTTTACATGCATGGAGTGCTGGGAGTCTTCATACACCTTCTGGCGCAGTGGTGCCGCGGTTAGGCGCTGAGCCACTACCCTGCGATGGCAGGTGCTCCCAACAGAGGGCCCTGTGCTGCCAAGGTTAATCTTCCCGAGGGAAAAATCCTGAATTTAACTGCTATCTGCCACGATGGGCAGTTTTCTAACTATTCGATTGGCAGGCTGTGATGTCACCGCAAGGTCACGTGACCAATGTGGCCCATCTGCCTCCTAGGTTGCTCTCTGGGGGGGACCCCCTGCCAAAGCCATGCCTGTGATTTTTCGCTGACAACGCCGATGCCGGATTTTGTGTGTAACGGGGCCTTTGATGTATCGATTTAATGTATCGATTAAGTATAAGTCTTAGCCCTGCAGTGATTTCTGAAGTGCAGCGCCATTAAGGGTAGGCAACGTACATTCTTGCAAGTCCAGTGGCTAAGCACTTGAAGCTCGTAAATATTGTAAGCAATATAGTTATCTGTTGTATGCCTAGCAGACTAAGAGACAGAAAATTATGGTGGTTTATTTCACCCAACAATTATATTTTTCAGCATGCAAATAAAAAAACTAAGGTTTCTGCCTACCTCCAGCTTCTACCAAAAATGAGATCCTCAGTCCTCAGCTGGCGTGAAAAATGCCTCTTGCCAAAGCTGCACGTTTCAGGGCGGGAGCGGAGAAAGCTTGCCCAGCAACGTTAATCTCCAAGGCAGCAATAGAAGCAGGTGTTGGCACTAGAAAACAACCTCCAAGTGAGGAAAACTGACACGAAGGTAGGAACTAAAAGCGGCAGCAAAAAAAGGCAAAGGCCACCAGATACTGCCTGACAGGCAAAGCTGGTAGCGGATAGTGCTCGAAGTAGGTCGCCAACGAAGAATGGCTGCTACGTGGGCACAACTGCTTGGAGGACAAAGTAAACCACCACTGCGTGCATCAATCTTCCGCTGTTAGGAAGACAGTGGCGACCTAATGATCCCTGCCTCGTGGTATTCTACTGCACAGCGCGCAGTGGACGCTAAGAAAGATAATGAAAACCAGGAGAAGTAGGGGGCAACAGCAAGACAGAGGACACTGATAGACGCAGGAAAATAAACCAAGAGAAGCACTTACGACGCTTCTGAGTGGGAATAAGTGCGCTATCCATAAGCCGACTTCGCCAGCCTGTTCGCTCGTTAGAATGATTCGTGACCGCCCGCTCGCCTTTGCTTCTGTAATGATGACGATAGCGAAAGGAGGTCTGGCCGAAGCCGACCAATCGTGACTCTTTCTTACCTGACAGAAGTTACCGTTTTGGTCTGCTTGCTGCCAGTAAGTGCCTACGAGCCTGTATGCAGGGCAAGGATATAGAAAGAAATAGCTTCGGCTGGCGAGACTGCAGTGAGATGTCTGCGTTTACCACTTTGATCAAGGCTAGACTTTGCCCTATTTTAACATTACCGGCAACACGAAGGGAACTTTCGTATTACGTTCTTCAGCTAGGTATTGGCGCCGCAAAATCTCTTACGCAGGGCAAAATACCACTGTCACTGTTAACCGTTAACCCTGCGTTAATCCGCTGAAGAGCGGGCGAACCCTTTATACGTGCGAGATTACCTAACTGCTTCTTGGTACCCGTACTAGGTGCTCCTGAGAAATATATTCGGAATTTGTTCAAACTCCCATCGCACACTTAATTTTATCAAAATACAACATCTGTCATGGCGCAACAAAAATAATAATTTTCATTCCAGTGAGAAAAGTTCGAAGTGTGCTTTGCTTGTTTTACAAAAAATGGTTTAATTTTCCGGGCCTTTTCGGTTATTTCGTGCTTCCTGCTTATCGAACATAACGACTTATCAGTGTTCAATGCCTACCCAGTTCAACGAAGCTTACTGACAGAATTCTGCACTCTGTACACTGAATAACTACAGTGGACCCTGAAATACATTTCATATTGAAACAACCTGAAAATTAGATTCTTTCGAAGGCACGTAATGACATTTGATTAGATCAGTACGGCTTCATTTTAATGAAAAGCCGATTTATTGTTTTGTTTCGCAATGTGTTTTGCGTGACCTTTGTTTTTTTTGTCTACTGATGACATGTTCACGGCCTCTTCGTTCACCGGTGGGTCACCTCGTGTGTTCCTGCTGTGCGGAACGAACACTGAGAAGCACTATGAAGGCGCGAGACAGCTCATATTTTTCAAAGAAGCTATGAAAAACGCACATGGCAGTTTGCTATTGCAACCTATTGTCGGTTCCAAAAACTTTGAGATCACTGCGGTGATCCGCATTGGAGCAGTGCGAAAGCAAAGCGTCCTGCATGCTATATCGAAGTCTATGACTGTTCTGACGTCCATGTACTATATCAACGGTCATGACTATTTTGAAGTCAAAGTGTACTTTTTTCGAGTTCAATTAATCAACTAATTGACCTCATCAACCAAGTTTTTCCCATGGCAATATTTTATCATACACTCTCTATCACAATCACACTTTCACACATTTATCTCTAGAGAATGACGAAATCGTGCGGGCAGTTTTTTCGGACGTGACCGAGCTACATAATGCTATCGCACTAATAAGTTTACTTCGCCGCCCTGCAGCAGTGAAAGTTTAAATTATAAAGGGGGGTTATGCGGCAGCATACTCATATTTACTGCTGCCTAGATCGCCACGAAATCAACCAAAGACGCAGCTGAAGAACGACATTTGCCGCGTTTCATCGGCCTTGCCACGATGGCAGACGGTTTTTGTCAACTTGTAAGCTCCGCTGTTTTGATAAGCAATTAAAAAATTACCGGTACTCGAAAATAAAGACGAACTAAAGCAAAAATTAAGTGCACTTTTATATCTTGAGTCAGCATGCCGGAAAACAGCACGGAAGCGTTTGCAAGTTCCGCTTGCAAACATCTCTAGCGGGCTAAAGAAGCAGTTGAAGGCTTACTAATATCTACCGAAGTCAATCATTCAGTGCATGCCCATTCATAGGAAACACGCATAAATAAAGTGCCATCTATTGTTAAAATAAATTGGAGATACTATGCACATACGATTTTCGAACAGTAGTACTCTTGATATGGCTGACCGGCACCGGAGAAGTACCTTGACGAATACGCGAAATTGGTTAGAACATAGCAATCAGAACATGTAATCATGCGAACAATGCATATATTTAACCACCTAGTTGAGCCAACCTTAACCGAACGGCGACCGTTTCTTGAAGTTGCATGGAGTATAAAAATGTGAAGAGGAAACTTAATCAACTCCGCTCTGGCATTATACGCACGACCGCACTAACAAGAAAAACACATCGAATCATGTTACTAAGATCTAAAGTCTAATTTCTTAATGGAAAAACCCTGTTTCAAGTGTTATCTACCTAAGATATAAAAAATCTTCTGATGTCTGGAGCCTTATTTTTTTTTTAAACGTGAGGGTTTAGTTTAAGGCAACTGAATCTTGGCTCTTCCGTGGTGCGCTACTTACTTAAACCACGAATGCTTTCATATTAGCTGGCTGCAATCACACCCTAATGAGATCATTTATGCGCTTCCACGTCTTACGACACAAGATCCGGAGCTTCGCTTTGAACTGGAACTGCTGGAGTGCGCCTAGTAATTCCAACATGACGTCTTAATGAACTCAGACACTTATTTACGCCACTGTGTGGAAACCGCTGGCGAGTGTAATGATCTGTTGGAATGGTAGAGTTTGCGACGTGTGATTCGTGTTATCTTCCGCAAGTTCTGCGGGAACAAGTCGTTCAACCACGCTTAGGTTAATGCTGTTCCGGGGGACTTGCGAATGCAACGGCAGCGGTGGCCTATAAAAGACCGTGTCGATTTCAAACCAGCGCTTACAGTTCGCTCTGCCGCTTACACACAACATTTCTTCGGTCCGAGCTTCTGCATAATGGAAGGACATCCGAGCATTAGAGTCGCAGCAGAAATTCATTTGGAATAGGAGAGAATGCTTGATACTCAGGCTGGCTAGCCTTGTGATAAAGCGCCGAACTTTCTAGATAGTGTAGTTTCGACTCCACTGGGAGCCCAACTTCTCCAGAGCTCTGTGTTTTTTGTTTTTTTTGAGTGAAAGAAAAATTCGTTGGCAGTTAGACAGCACTCCTGAACATTAAGTAATGCTTGAAGTGCTCACGCAATCTTAAGGCCCCACAGTTGCGAGGGACACGTTACATTTTTTCACACTACTATAGTTCGTATACAATAATTTCACTATACCAATAAACTTTATTTAATGATTTACAAATGTCTTAAGCGAAATTTCCACGGCTCCATCTCTTGTGGTTGCGCTGCTTGTGAGTATCGTTTTAATGCTTTGAAGTGCATCAGTATTTCGCTAAAATTTCCCTGAACGAGAAGTCTTGGATCTCGAAAGGTTGATATTTGAGCCTGAAAAACTAGCCCATAATAATCAATTCACCTCGACAGGTACGCTCATCTCTTGACTGTGTCTACTGGTGTTAACGTAGCGCTTGAGCCGCGTAGAAAGAATACCTCGGAAAAGTTCATTTAACACGCCGCCATTTTCAGTCTCTAAAGTTCGGATTTACTTTCTAATCACGCGGTAATTTAATTTCTGAGAGTCCATTGGCCGTTCAGTCTTGTTATCAGTGCAAGGCCATTCCTGCTCCGGAGCCACCATATCTGAATGGGTATTCTGACGTCTTGGAGCTGATGGCTACCACTGACAACTATGGCAGAGCTTTCCATGCCACACAAGCATGCTTCATTTTCTGTTCGACTTTTGCCCTGCCCTTGTTCTCTATTACTAATGACCAGTATGAAAGGAAAGTAACAGTCAGGAAATCAACTGCTCAGAATTCATCGCAATACGTGGCTACGCCACCAAAACAAAGGCAACACAAACCAATCACCAATAGTGTTCCCTGAAATCAAGCAGTGTTATCGGTAATATTAGAACTAAATGGCATACGGTATTGCTTAGCATTGTGTTCCTTGTTTTCTCCCCCCTTTGGTATCTGCATGAGACAATTCCTCCGCACTAAATTATCAGCGCCGAGCAGGCAGCCCGCATTGCTTGAGAGCCATCTGGCGCTGTCCCGGCCGAATGAATGGCTGCCTTAAACGAGCGGCTCCTTCGTCGAAACGTGTCCAATATGCCAGTTTTCCTCACTTCCTTCCTCCATTCTTCTTTCTTGCATGTAGTTGACGGGTGGACTGATTGCTGGGGCAGATTGGAAGCTGCTGTGGCTGCGGCGTCCGCTTTACGGCAGAGTCGAATGCGTCGCGGCAATCTATTCCTTTTTTGAAAACCAATTCTCAGTGAGCGGCGCTCCGTGCATGAACTTTCTGAGCGTGCACGCTACTAGAGTGAACTTATTCCGTTGGGCTTTTGTATATTTGTCGGATCCTTACGGTCACTGCTCAGCAAGGACATCAGTGACCTAAATTGCTTTCAATATGCGGAGAATCTCGTGGTTCTTAGTATGGCGGTTGAAAAAAATACAAAACAGAAAAGAAAAAGAGGCAGTGACAACTTAATATTTCCACGAACTGCCATGTCTGACGTATGAAATGATTACTGGGTCCAGATCTATTCGTTCCGATGATTGCTCAAAAATCAATAAGGCTTACGGAAGATTCAGAACTGTAGCGGTACAGCCTTATGGCACGTGATGGCATTTGCAAAAACTATAAATAAAAAGACACTAGTCCAAAATTAATTTTCTCCGAGTAAGAGAAGGAATGAAAACTGTTTTATTACACGGCAGCGTAAGGCTCCCGTAGTGCAGAAAATCAAGCGCCGTCGTCATAGTCAGCGGCGTGAACGAAAACACCGGATTGGTCGAAAAGGTGGCTACGTCACACGTGGAGCGGCGGATTTCAGTGGCGGATTACGACATGCTAGTATATAAACTAAATGAACTGTGCTGAAAAAAAAAATGGCTGAGGCTTAACTTGGTTAAGCCTGGAGAATGCGAAGCATCATCGTGTCGCGTAATTTGGAGGCGCACAACCACAGCGACGGCGCGAGGTGGGCCCCCGTTTCTCCACTGTCGTGACGTCATCGTGTCACGTGGTGTGACGTCATGTATCACGTGATTTGGAGGCGCACAACCACAGCGACGGCGCGAGGTGGGCCCCCGTTTCTCTACTGTCGTGACGTCATCGTGTCACGTGGTGTGACGTCATGTATCACGTGATTTGGAGGCGCATAACCACGGTGAAGGGCTGAAGTGGTAGCTAAAGTAGTATGCTTCGCATAAAAACAATGGTAATTAGTTAAGAATCGAACCCCTCATTCATCGGTAGAGAGTCAAACACGCAAATGCTAAGCCACGCATGAGTTTTTTTCAACACGGCACGTATTACAGCGATGCGTTGTGTACATAAAATATGAGCAAACATGAAAACTGCAGCAAATCAGTAACCCTAAACACCCTAGCACGAGAGAACAGGCAATACAGAGCACATAACTAACACATCGTAATATGACACACCTAAGCAACAAAGAACTAGAAAAAGAACAATGGAGAGCCCAGCACAAAAAGTGAGAGAGAGAGAGACTCTTTAATGAAATACAGAGAAATGAGCCGGCGTTTAAAAATCGCTGGCATGCTACTCTGCGTAGCGATGGGAATTTTGGAGATAAAGACAGAAGGAGAGCAGTGTGGAAGAGGAAAAAAAACGAAGATAAAATGCGGCCATGAAATGGGTACTAAGGATGCAATGGCGAGTATTGATGTAACCTATGGAATGATGGAGTGCTTAGTCCGACGAATGGGCTTACGAAGTTCACTGCATGAAGAATGCATGAAGGTAACGTGCAAGTCAATTTAAAGCTTATCGAGATGTCCAATGTCTTTTAAATATGTAAATAGAAAGTTCATTGCAAGTCTCTGTTGCCTAAGGCAGGCTGAGGGACCTAAACTTTTGTCCATTGTTAGGGGCACTGGGCAGAACTTCGGCATGCAATGATCATCGTACGCACGCTCGTTAGCATACGCAGGGCACTCAAGCAGGCTATGTTCCACAGTTTCTCTCGAGGCACAGTTGCCACAATGCGGACTGTTCATTTGTCCAAAACGGTATCGCAAGCCGTTTGTATATGCAGCATTCAGACGAAGTCGGTGATAAAGTGTTTCCAGTTGTCGAGGAATTCTGGGTGACAGTCTTGATCTAAGATGTGTGTGGGTCGATAGTGCAACTACGGTTCGAACTCGGTCTGGGCAGACACTTCTTTTCACTGTACAATAATTCTACTGAAGTGTTCTCTTGCAGAAACAAAAGATTCACAAGGCCACGCAGGGACGTCAGTACAGATTGTTGGCGTTATATGCGTGTCGTGTGGCCTTTACATAATGATTGTGACTTTGAAAAAGAAAACACTTTCCGTGTCTACGTGGACAAGAGGAACCGCTGACCGGACCCGGTAACACTGCCTCGTCATACCCTTAAATGCGGAGCTGAAGTGTCCCCCAGTTTTATTTCCTACTTCGAGGTTGAGTGTGGGGCTCTTGTGTTACTGTTTGCAGCATAAATGGCATCGGTGCTCTGTCGACGGGCAAACACGGCAATCAGGCTCAAGCCACTTATAGCTGCGTACGAAAGGTTTTTTCCACGCACGTTATGGCGGCCCGGGATAAAAATAACTTTAGTGAGCCCAGTGAAGGAAAAAAAAGAGCTCACTTCAAAGAATATAGTTTCCAACCGGAATAAATGAAAAACGCAGTTGCACGCTGTTTCAGAAAGGACTCATGAGAAGCGAGGTACGGCCGCTGCCAATTTGGCTTTACTCCAAGAGGTTACTGACCTGCAATGCAATAGGAAGCAGACGATGTGGTTTTGTAGCAAAAAAGGAATTATTTTCACCATGCCAGAAACATGGATGTAACATAACGTTATGAACTTCAAAGGAGCTAGAAAAGTTGATGTAAATAGTGGCTTATCGGAAGTGCTTCCTGCGTCTCCTTAACATAAAGCCCCAACAGGCGAACTGTGAGGACTGGCTGGGGTGGGCTGTAGAAAGAGAATGTTTAAAATTAGCAATGCACTTCAAGTCTACATTGTCGGTTTCCGGCCTCAGTCAGATTCGTGTCTTTTTGTACGAGCACAACAATTTTTTAGGCTGAAGTTGGCCTCAAATAATTATAACACACAAAAGACACTACGTATTGCGTACTCATGAGCCTAGACTATATACATGGTGACGAAAAGGGTACGCTGCGCATATAGTAGCGAGGGTAAGAGGGGAGGTTATCCAAGTTATCTGCTTTGGCTTGGAGGAAGGTGAAGAAGGCGAAGCAGTTGGGGAAGTTGGAGAGGGCCTCACTAGAAAAAAATTTAGTTCTGTCTGTCTGTTTGGTGCGCTTAAATAGGAAATATCCAGTGAAGGTCCGCGGAGCGATCAAAACGCAATGAATAAGAGCCTAGCGAAAGAAAGAAGCAGTTTTCATCAGCACCCGTAATCCTTTCACGACGCCACCTGCCGGCGCTTATGCCTGCGTTCCAGGTTCAGCGCACAATGTAAACCACACGTAACGCGTATCTGACTGGGTTACACCGAAGGCGCTAGAAGAACGCTATCAGCAAGGCGCACTCCTAACATCTTTCAGAACAGACTCTCGTATTGGTAGCGACCCAAGTGGCTTACAGCAGCACTTATCAGTAGCACAACGGAACAGTCGCAGCGCTGCCTGAACATAGCATTTCAGATATACGACATTTAAACCAGATAACCGCAATACAAGAAACTGCTGTTGAAAAAAGGTGGGCTCTGCATTTAAGATGTCAAAATGGTAGATTGATTAAAACGAGTAGACAGAGCTGAGCGATTGGACGAGCGAAATTTGCAAGTTCCTGTACAAGCCTCGGAAAACTCGCTATCATCTGCGTGACTCGAGCGCGTGGTTGAGTCACACTTGTCCCCCTTCCGCATTACTACTTTTCGTTTGAGACACGAGGTGGAGACACGATCATTGGCACTTTTTTCATATTTTATGGATTCGCGTCGTTAGAAGAACGGTAAGACTTGGCGGGAACGAGTAAGTGAGAACTCTTAATTTGGAAACTAAAGAACCACGTCTGGTTTTGAAGTAAAAAACTGAGTGCGCAAAGCATGAACTGGCATTTGCTGCGCAGACTGGCCAGCGGCAGCCTTCAACTATGCCTACAAAGGTAGCACGAAACGCACATATCTGACAAATTCCAAACACGGCACCGACTCTTTTCATTCTCGGTTAAATTGCTTGCTCAAATTTCGAACAGCATGAGAGACCGTGCAAGCACTTAGCGAGCAAGTAAATAGGAGGCGCTAAAAAAATGAAAGACCTAATCCTGCGGATTTAGTGCATTCTGCAGGTTTCATAATCGTGTCTCCAACGACGAAATAAATAAGACAAAGCGATCACGCACCTCAGAAATTCTCTGTGCGGTGAAAAGTTTCTTACGAAATCTGGTGACTGCTGCCCATCGCTCCCAGAGGAATGGACGAAAGACCTAGAAGTGGCTCGGTAGAAAGTTCTGAGTGCTCCAAGGTTTAAATGTTTCCAATGCGCTGGGGATTTGTGAAAAAAAAAAAAAAAATGTTGTTTAAAATTAAAACAAGAAAAGAAGAACAAAACAGAGAGTTGAATGACAAGATACAGTGCGAATGACAAGCCAGAAAATTTTCGTAGCGACAAGAGTTTTTCATAAGTTTACATTCTTGCTAACGTTTGATGGCTAAGTTTATTTATATAGTTCAAATTTCTTAGTGAACAGTTTCGTGTTTGCGGACGCCATCTCTCTTAGGGCATTTAAGAGTATTCCATACATGTAATGTATTGTTATATCTAATAAAACATCATTGCTTGTGGCAGCGAAGACGAAATATTCACACACGCTCAAAAATTCGTATGGTTGAAAATTACACAACATATTTTCCTTGATACTTTGAGATGCGCCAAATGCAGCGCTTTTATTTTTCTGACCAGTGTTTTTTCTGTAAAATTAAGCCAGAGTTGCCCGCCATAAACGCTGCTGACGTCAGCCCATTAGATATATGAAAGCATTCGCACATCATTCGAGACAGAAGCCCAGCATACTGTGGTGTATCTCTTGAACAATTTATAGTTTCCTTGCTTACGAGTGCATCGTCACTGATAGGGTTTCCTTTCGATTGTGATACTGTGTATTACAGAGACCGGGAACTTTATTGGACGACGATGCTGATTTTCAGTGTGGATAATTATACATGTCGTCTCTTTTTTTTTTTTATAAGTATGTTATAAAATGGAATGGCATCTCCAGAAGACCGCTGCACGATGAGTTATCTGACCAAGTAGATACTTCTTTCGTGAATCTTTCTGAATATTATTTGATTGCGCACCTGCCTTGTTTTAAATAACTTTCTAATCCAAATCTGCGGGTGATACTCAAAAAGATTTTCATTGATTAAAATAAAGCACCCTGTATATATTGTGTGCCATGAATTTTGTAGCAAAGGAATCGTACATCTTGCAAATGCAAAGCTGCGCCACTATTGCTCGCACTGACGACAGAGGGTTGACAGGACAATTGTTGCATTACCTGCTTAAAAGGTGGCCTGCAGTTCTCACCGTCAACACATGCAGACTCTCAATTAATACCAACCTCTAGACAGTGTGAGGCTAAAGAAAAGCCGAATAATTCAAGCCCCCTTTTTGACAACACATGTCGGCGAGTCCATATTTCTTGATTATGCAAAGTGGACAGGGCATTTGCTGGGATCTGTGATAAAAACAGCTGGGTATCCAGTGCGACTAAGCGGCGCCAGATCAATTAGGTTTCGGTTATGCGTCTCGCGCAGCCTCTACTCTTACAGAGGAAGCTTCGACCCGGCTCATGCTATGGGGACGCTGCACGCTTCGTAGGCGAAAGATCCACCACGTTCTTTTATTAAGCCCGAAGTGGATGAGTGCTGCCTTTCTGGGTCGTTTCCATTTTTTTTCTCCTACTGTTCAAAGTGCACTAAGGGTACTTTTATAATAACGTAGTAATTACTCATTGGCATCCACCCGAGCGCAGCAGTACCGCTACAAAGGAAAGCTATACAGCTTTCTCAGGAACTTCGTAGTTAAAGAAAAATTCGTCCTGGTCCCGGGTTCGAACCCGGGACCACCGCTTCACCGGAGCAGTCGCTCTACCAATTGAGCTAACCGGGACGGCAAGCTTATGGTAAGGCGAGAACGAATTGATCAATAACTCGAAGTGGGAACAGTGTTGGTCTAATGTTTAGGGGAATCCCCCAAGGTGGAGTGGATTTGTAATTACTCCCTTATTTCAAATCTACTCCAAAGCCGCCGCGGTGGCTCAGTGGTTATGGTGCTCGGCTGCTGACCCGAAAGACGCGGGTTCGATCCCGGCCGCGGCGGTTGAATTTCTTTGGAGGAGAAATTTAGAGGCCCGTGTACTGTACGATGTCAGTGCACGTTAAAGAATCCCAGGTGGTGAAAATTTCCGGAGCCCTCCACTACGGCGTCTCTCATAGCCTTAGTCGCTTTGGGACGTTAAACCCCATAAAACCAAACCAAACCAAACAAATCTACTCCACCTTGGGGGATTCCCCTAAACATTAGACCAACACTGTTCCCACTTCGAGCTATTGATGAATTCGCTCTCGCCCTACCATAAGCTTGCCGTCCCGGTTAGCTCAATTGGTAGAGCGACTGCTCCGGTGAAGCGGTGGTCCCGGGTTTGAACCCCGGACCAGGACGAATTTTTCTTTAACTACGAAGTTCCTGAGAAAGCTGTATAGCTTTCTTTTGTAGCCGTACGGCTGCGCTCGGGTGGATGCCAATGAGTAATTACTCCCTTAATACAAATCTACTCCACCTTGGGGGATTCCCCTAAACATTAGACTAACA